>NC_091931.1:7768360-7845860 GCF_041260155.1 Ptychodera flava | reverse complement strand
GTCATGAATAATTAAGAAAATGGAGGATGACAAGTTACTGTGTCATAAAAATAGCACTGAGATTTTTGGTTCTCTGTCTAGCATTTTGATGCATATAGTTACAGCCCAAAAAAGATTGGTTTTGTAATTAGTGATATTTTATACTATTATAAACTTGTGTAATTAAAATCAGTCTTCGAATTTGGTTTCTTGCATCAACATAATAAAACTTTTCCAGCTTTCTTCAAACATTAAAACAAAAGTAATTCAACTGATTCTGATTGATCTGACATTTCTATCATGAATTGCAAAATTATCTATTTGTCTGAAATGTTTTGCAATATTGTAAAAAAAACAAGTGCAAGATTCACAAAAACAGTACTTTGTTATCATCAAAGTTATGGTGAGATAATAAAAATCACATATCTGGAGCCCCTGCCACCAGTTACAGCAATGAAGTACACGACGTAGAAAACATACGATCAAATTTTTGTCAAACAGCAGCCATTATATCATACATTGTATGCAATTACTGTCATGATTCATCAACTCATAGACCCTGGAGTGAGAGGGTCTACAATCAATCAATGGTGAACTACGATGTGCCATTTTTGCCGACTCACTCATAAATGAAAATACTTGAAGAACTACTTGTGAAAAGAGCTGAAACTGAGAAGTGCAGGTGTTAATCACCATCTCATGGAAGAAGCAGTATGAACACAGTAAATGTCACTTGCCATGAAAGGCAACTTGCTGTGACATACAACGGTATCCACATTATAGCATTCATTTCATAAAATGAAACACAAACCGATACAGTTAACACTCTTAAGACTTTACAAATGTATCCCAGAAGCAAAGATTTTCATCGTTTATTTATTCACATGCCTTTCAATGGTGAAGTATGCATGTGAAAGACAATTACAAACATGATTCTGCTACCATGGCAACTAAGACCTCAGCTCACAGGTACTAGGTGTACATACATGACAAAAAATAATATCAAGTGATATTCTAGCATTTGTAAGTAAAACTATTGACATAACAAGCATTAACCTAGACTTCTGCTAGAGGACCAGACCTGCTGTTTTCAAGGTTTTCTTATATCAATCACACATGCCATATTTTTTTAAAATCAGTCTTGAACTCAAATATCATTGATGCACATTATGTGGAATGTTGCATGTCACCCTATCAGACTTCATACAAAGGTTTTTTTATTGGTAAAGAGTTCAAGTTCATGCCGAGGTTTCTGGTCTGGTCCGATGGCTGTCAGCCAATTAGCATACATTTCTGGTAGGTACCGGAAATCATGATGTGATGAAATTCTGATCTGTTATGTCGATATACAATGTAGAAGGTATGAACCATTTAACACAATTTTAAAATGCTGATGACTACATGACTGACTTCTCAAATAAAACAAAACTCAGAAAAAGACATGAACAGCACCTGTGTTCCTTCAAAATGAATATATGATAAAACACGGAAAACAAAGCTGAATCATTATAGAGTTATTGTTCTCTTTATATGGCACAAGTTTTGAATATCTTAACGAGCTGCCCATCTGATGAATTACAAAGTGTGTATTTTGTACATGATGTATGGTTCATATAATGAACATAGGACAACAGAACTAAAACTGGAAGTCACTGCATATAAACATTGTCACTGTTCTATCAATACATAGAGTGCATGAAAAGACTGGCCAAGCTAAGATGACATGTAGTAAATACATCAGTTGAAACTGTGAGAAACTATACAACATGGATAAAGTATGTGTTGATATTATGTGTGTGGCTGCTACATAGATAACTGTACCTACTATCTGCACTGTGTGTATATCAAACAAAGTGTGTCTAACTTTACTATGATTACATATACATTTCTTTCTTAGGATTGGTACACTGTGCAGCTGAATTATAACTTGTTGCACATGAAACACTGGAAGTGATTTAAGATGTTATTGAAGTTGAAGTTGTTCGGCTGTCTTCTAAGCCAGTTTAATATGAAGTGTGCCCTCTATGCCCGTTTGACGGGACTCATACAGGTTTCTACTCTTTGCCTAAAGAATTTTAATTTTTGAGATGCACAGGTCTGACTAGTGAAAATTCTCTAGACATTTCTGTCAGCACAATGCTAACATATTTCTCATTTGACAAAATGAATATATATCTCACAACTGAATGAATGAACACAGCTCAGCTCATTCACCCCTGTTTCCCAGTGTAAAGGTCCAACTTCACCAAAGATAATTATGGAACTGGGCCAAACCATTGTGGTAAAAGGGTTGAGGCAATACATTTCATGCATGTGAAAGTTACACTAATACTTTGCTCAAAGTAAGTTTAACTCTGTCACTTCATGAGAGTAAGAACACAAATCACGCATCTTAGACATCATTAGGTTTTTGAGTTGGAGAGGCAAATCCTCACTGACACTTGAAAAGTCAATGTTTGAATCGTTTACACAAAATAATACATGTACCAGTATTCATTGGTATGGTACCACACAACTTGCGGTGGAAATTTCCTTTAAGAAAGTATTAAGGTGAGCATATCCTAGCCTCTCTTTTAAAAATTTTAAACTTAATTGCCTTTCATTTAGTGATGTACACCCTACAAAAACTCTTCATAATGTGTAGCATTATGAATACTGTTGAGCAGAACCAAAGAAGACTTGCCTCTATCAGAAAAATTTTCAACATGTAACAAGCTTCACGGTGCACATGAAAACTGAAGTCAAAACCCGGGTGCAGTCCATTCACATCCCTACTGGCAGTGTATCGCCTTCTGCACTGTCACCTTCTGTAGAATATTGTAACCTGTCTGTAGTAGTGAGGTTCATGCACTCTGGTTGAGGAAGCGGGGCGCTTTCTTCAGCAAAGTAACTGTTCTTTGCCAGATGGGTTTTCTTGTTGTGAATATTCAGAGATTTTTGATTAATGAAGGCAATTCTGCAGATGAGACATGAGGCTTCAGTAGGGGAGCCGTGTGCCTTCATGTGGGTCTTTAACTGAATGTTCCAGGAGCTTGCATATTCACATAGGTTACATTTGAATGGCTTGATACCTGTGTGGGTCTTCATGTGTGACTGGACCTGTGCGCGTTTGGCAGCGCGGAAATCACAGTGCTTGCATGTGTACGGCTTCTCTCCAGTATGTGTTCGCTCATGATCCCTGACAAACTGGCTGGAGACAAATGCTTTGCCGCAGAATTTACATTTGAATGGTTTTTCATTGTTGTGTTTTCTCATGTGCAGCTTGAAAACATGTGCGCTGGACCGAGCATACTGCTTGCCGCACAGTTCACAGATTATTTTGGACTCATCAGGGTCTTTCTCATGAACACTCTTGATGTGTATACGTACACTCCTCTGTGAGTTGAACACCTTGCCACAGATGTGACAGACAAAACCCCCAGGGTTAGAATGTGAGCGTATATGTTTCCTTAAGTCACATTTTAGGGCAAATTTCTCGGTGCAGTCTTCCCAGGTACACACAAGATTCTTTTCTGAATCTGGTGTGTGAGATCTGATCTTATGGGCTTCTAATGCCCTGTTTGTATAGGTGGTGTACTGACAAAGATCACAAGCAACGGTTTTATCACCGTGACTCAGCCTGTGTGAGATCATCCCACTTTTTGTAGCAGCAACAAAACCACAAAGTCGACAACTAAGTTCCCCTTCGTTGTGCAACATGAAATGATGAAGTAGGCTTCTTCTACTTCGAGTCTTAAACTTCTGTGTACACAATCTACACGCGTCTTGACCATTTGGTAACCGTTTGATGTGCTCTTCATAAGCCTTCAGTTGAGTGACAAGGTCTTCCTCTGTTAATCTGTTGCCATGAACACCATCTTCATGTTCATCATCACTTTGACAATTTTCTCTGAGTTCGTCTTCGTCACTCACTTCTGACTCTGTCTCATATTTACGATGCTTCTTGTGATCTTTCTCAGTCGGGCTTTTTTCCTCAGGAAGAAAATCTTTGTCATTGTCATCATCATCTTCACCAGAGCTGCTTTCAAATACATCCAAATATTCATACTCCCTGCTAGGTCTGGTCAGTTCTTTTTTCTTTCTGTTTCCTCCATCTTCCACATAGACAACTCTGTCATCCACATCCCCACCAAAAGCATAATTATGTTCTGGGGTGACTTTCTGACAGACTTTCCCTTTCACTTTGCTAATTACTGTTTTTTTATGTCTGTAGCCAGAACTGACACTGCACCCAAACTCCTCGCTCTTCCACCAAGGTGACAGCAATTTATTTATTCCCAGGGATGCTTTCCTACGTGGCCTTCCAGATGCAGACACAACATCCATTTGAACAATGCCCTCACTATGGTTTCCAGTGAGAGCTTCACTAGCATCGTCCATTGGATTAGCGCCCTCACTAGGGAGGTCACTATTTTGATCTTCAGTAACAACCTGTTCATCAGAGTCATCGTCGTGTCCATGGCTGTCTTCGATTTTTCCTTCATCATCATCTTGTGAAGATGTATCATGCAGCTGCTCTCTTTCTGTCACTTTTTTTGAGCTATAATAAGACGTTGAAGTAGTGCCACTGCCTTTGACAAAATCTCGCTCCTTCTCAAGTTCTGTAGAATGTTGTCTTGCACTATCTGCTTGAATGAATCCATCATCAGTGTGTCTATCATCTTTGTGTTGCTCATAGTCCTGACTGTTGACCCATGAATCCTTATTCACCTCAGAAGAAACATAGTAGGTCCCTTCTTGCTGACCAGATGTTCTCCCATACTCACTGCTTGCATTGGATTGTACGTCACTCACGTCTATATCTGAGCTGCCACTGTCAGTCTGTATGTCTCCTTCCTGCCTCTCCTCTGCATCGATTCTGTGATAAATGGTTGTGGATTCAAGGATCTCGATGTCAGGGAGGACTGCTACTGGTGCTGCTGCTGCTGCAGCTTGCACTCCGGTTCTTTCTTCAGAGGCGACATCATCAGCTCCAAATTGTACACTGCAAATGAAAGCAGAACAGGGTTATTCAAGGACACTTTGCCGAAGATCTTTCTCATGTTAACCATAATGGTGGATAATGGTTGTAATGGCTGTTGTACAACATACACATATTGGTATTCATTTATGTAATTATTAATAAGCACTGTTTTGGTATGCGAATCCATGTGATAATGATGGTCTGGTCCCCTGCCCTATTACTACCACTGGCTGCGCTGCTCATGAAAATAGGGTCAGGTATGGGCTACCATTTCAGTCAGAATTTTGACTGCATATATAGTGAGCACAGTCATCTGACAGGATCATGTGATCAGCACATTTGTACAGTGACAAGCTTGGAAATTGGACAGTGAAACATCGAATGCTGAAGTTATTTGCACGGCTTCACTCTTAAGTCTCGGACTCTGTACTTCAATGATGGCAGTTAGTGGTGAAATGACGATTATCGTCTGTTTTTTCTCAGACATGACAGACTATCCCTATTTACACATGTACAGAAGTGACTCAAAAAATAAGAGACTTTTCGTTTTTCATTTAATGTCTATGTAGGATGCTTAATTCCGGAAGCCATGTGGGTAAAATTACTCCATAGGCAAACAAAACCTAAATTCGAAGGTAGCTCCAAGTTGGAAATAAATTAAATGCACCACTGCACTCATACTATTGACTAATGATAGCCATGCTTACAATAACCCATACCTGACCCTATTTTCGTGAGCAGCACAGCCAGTGGTAGAAATTGGGCAGGGGACCAGACTAGTAATAATGACTCATTATGGATGAATATTATTCATGTATCTTGAATTATGCATAATATGATTTAATATACAGGGAAGTCTGTAAAATGGTCAGTGCTTATGTTTTAACCCTGTCAAATTTCACGACTATGGTTTGGCCAAATGTCATTGTTCTCAATGGTTATGTGGACCTGATTGATGGAATGAAAAGCAGAGAGAGGAGTTTTTCCTACTTGTAAAATGAATTCAAAGTCAGACTAGGGATCATAAATTAACTTCTTGCATGAAACACAGTACTGTGCAGAATACTTGAGGTGTTGATGACTGCTTCATTTTTGTGCTTGTGAAAAATAGTTTAACACTGTGATGCAGTAATTTCTAGTTTGCTTTAATCTATTGTTATTTGGCTCTTTAACTGCGATTTAATTTGATAAATTTCATTATAAGCATTTAAATTTAGCATTTTCTTCTATTGGTATTTTAACCCTTTTCCTGCCAGACAGTATCACTTCCCCATCAGCCAAGTCAGTAAAAAGCGGTATTGAGCCAAAACATAACATATTTTCACCCACTTGGCTTGGTCTGTTATAGCATCTTTAGTCCAAATAAAATTAAGTTTACAGTATTTATGTTTTCAACAGCTTTCAAATATTCAGTATTATGTTAAAAGACACCATATGGAATATGTTGTGTTTCATTAATTTTAACCATCTTGACCTGGTGGTGAAATATGGACTTGGCAGGAAAAGGGTTATTTTAGCAAACTTCACGTGTCAGCAAAATAGCAATTTCTGCATGGTTTTCCACCAAACAAAAAAATAACACCAGTAACCCTTATCCACTGACTGGCCAAACTGAATTCTCCATTTTTTAAAATCTTTTGCATAAAGACCAAAAGTTGTTCTAATTTAGTGAAGAGTATTAAATACATGTTGAATCACCAGTATCACAACAGAACAAAACAAACATTATCCACAGTATATTATCAATTTCAGCACTCTTGTTAAACTGAAGGTGGCGACATACCAAATGGACAATTTCAGATTTTCATTTTTTTCTCAATTAGATGTCTACACCCCAATAAAGTACATTTTGTCTGAAAGCCTCGATTTGGGAAATCCGACCATGCACAGTACACAATAACTATTTGCATAATAGTCATGTGACAAGTGTTTTGCTGAACCTTCCAAAAATCGGTTTTCCTCCTTTTAGTGAACATGCTGCAAGATTTCCATTTGAAATTTGTGCATTGGTAATATTCTTCAAATCTGTGTCTGGGATTTCCTTTATACGCCTTTGTTTTTTTGTTATGCACTATTAACCCTTTTCCTGCTAAGTCCATATTTCACCATCAGGTCAAGATTAATGAAACATAACATATTCCATATCAGGGCTTGACAAATTTTTTTCCAGCTCACTTGTCCGTCGGACAAGTGGATTTTCAATTTCACTTGTCCTCTCAAAAATTTTACTTGTCCTCCATTTGTAATAATCAAGACCAAAATACTTGCGACGAATTCCGTAGCGGCTTTCAGGGCTTTCTTATTTTGGTAATTTTCGCCGATGTTGACGCCGATTTTTCTCAAAAGTTTACATTGAAGTAGGCCTGCGTACGGTCTGTGTGTTCCCGGCGTTATACGGCCTCCACCACAAGAGGCCGTATAACGCCGGGAACACACAGACCTGTACGCAGGGCTAACATTGAATTTGAAGGTACATATCATACATCGGCTTCCCGTGTTTGGCAAGCATAAATGCCGTCGTAAAAAGATTGTCAGTTTCTGTCGCTGTTCATCGTCATTCGGTTTACGCATGCGAGTGCATGCACTCGAGGTGTTGGCAAAATGAAACCGTATCGGGCTCAGCGGGACCCACAAAATTTCCACAATCATTGTCCCCGTCACGATCTCATCTGCGATGCACCAAACAGTCCAAATGCGGTTGACTAAACTCGTGTGACCTTATCGATTCAACGCGAAACATGTCGCATCCGTCAAGAAAAGCATTTCGCTTGGTTTGGCCATGGAGGTAGTCTCTTCCTACCTCCATGGTTTGGCAATGGTGGGGTATTTGAGACACGACGTACAGAACATTTTGGAACCGTCATATTTCAACCAAGGCCACTGTGATTTCCATATCTACATCTACGGCGTTTTTCCTCATCATAACGCTTATGTTTAGATCTTTTGAACAGTTCAAACATCGAGTCGTCAATTCTCAGACGATCCCACTCACGCTGGCCCTTGTGGCGCCGTCGTAAATCATCACAACGTCGTTTCTCAGAGTTACACAATGCCCATCGTCGTAAACTACGTGCCTCTTTACGGCAACAACTTTGCTTGATTTTTGCGTAGGTCTGCGGAGCGGAAATTACGCTCTGGCTCGCGAAAATGCACAATGCCTTGTTTGCGTTAGTGGAAATATTACCGTAAAATACTCATATTTACAGCGATCACTCCACAAACTATCTGCCAACAATGTTCGTCTACCTCGCGAGGCCGCATAAATGATTTTGAAGTACTGCACGGTCGATCGCCGATAAGCAATATGATTGGGTTTTGCAATTTTTTACCTAATTTGTTGGGGCGGAGCAGTCAGCATACAACAAAGAAATGCTGTTTACGCCAAATTTTAAGCGACTTTTTTAATTGGACGATGAAACAATTTCATGTCGATCATCGAAAAATTGCAACATTGTGTGAGTCGGCAAGTAAATCGCAGAAGAACGTCACAATTGTATCTAAAAAAGTCAGTGATTGACATTTATTTTGTGTGAACGACAAGGCAAATCGGGCGACACGTGCACAAACCGCAACTTAGGTTCGCGTTGATTGCGCCAGAAGTTGTATAAACAACTTGTCCGGCGGGCAACCAGATTTTATTTTTGACTTGCCCGAACGTAAATTTCACTTGTCCCGGGCGTCGGGCGATAGGAATTGTCAAGCCCTGCATATGGTGATTTAAATAATGTTGGACATTTGAAGGCTTAGTGTTAAAAGCATAAATACTGTAAAATTGATATTTATGGACTAAAAATGCTATAACAGACCAAGCCAAGTGGGTGAAAATACGTCATGTTTTGGCTCAATACCGCTTTTTACTGACTTGGCTGATGGGGAAGTGATACTGTCTGGCAGGAAAAGGTTTAAAGGTGTCAGACTAAGGTGCTTTTCAAGGAATTGTAATTGCCGCGCCATATATTTTGAACAGAGACTGACAAAAAATCGGAGACACAGATTTGAAGCCTGGCTTGTCAATGCATAAATTTCAACTGGTATATATATTCATCCAGTGTGTTTGCGAAAGGGAGGAAAAACCGATTTTTGGAAAGTTCAGTAAAACACTTATCATTTGACTATTATGCAAATAATGACTGTGTATTGTGCACTGTCGGATTTCTCTATATCAGGGTTTTCAGAAAATATATACTTTATTGGGCTTTAGGACTTCTATAACTGAGACAAAACTAACAATCTGAAGTGTCCATTCGGTCATAGACCATAATGATTCGGTACCTTAAATCCCGGTATAGCACTCCTGAAATAATGACATGTAAACATTTCACATTTGCCTAGCTGTATAGTACTTGTAGTGCATTCAGCTGTTCCTTCACTGAGCCCATGAAAGATTGCTGCAAATTGTTGCAAAATACAAGAAACATCCAGCACATATGCAAATACCACAAGCATTGTCTGCTTACACTGGATAAACAACACCTCACAGTTCATTATCAAGTTTAACATGCAGAAATGTGGATATGCCAATAATATTAGATAAAATTTTGGCAAAGTTTTTAAGTTACCTTTTGATAGTGTCTGTTGCTACATTAAGATGCCTTGGGTACGATGACTTGATCAACTGTTGCACATCATTGGCAAGTACCGGATGAGGTGATGTCAATTCAAACCTGAAGACAATGGGAAAATAAAACATCAGCACATGACATTGAAGATGAGAGGGAAACTGAATACTTTTAATTCCATGAAAAAATACGGCAAGAATGGCTTATTCCAATAAATCACAGGCTGAAAATTGACAAAAACTGTGCATACATAAACACTGAAATCATTTTTTTGGAATGATAAAATGCATTCTGGCCCAAATTTCTTCCTTAAAGGCATGTGTATGCACCAGATTGTCTCATCAGAAAATTCACTGACCAGTTTACAATTTCAATGAAAACAAAAGGCTATCACACCTCCATAATCCTCTTACAGACAAGAACAAAGGTGATCCTAGGGGTCGCGAGCAGTGCCTTTAGTAGAGGAGTTTCTTGGTCCAAAGTTACTAATCAACAAAGTTTGCTCTGATTGATTATAATTCCCAATTCACCGTCATGCTAAATTCATTAACAGTTTATTGTTCTTGGCTGTCCCTTGTCTTGAAATTTGGCCTGTATTTTAATCTTCCTTTATACTGTAAGTGTCCACAATTCTTAATCTCTAGATGATTCTTATCGAATGATACACTGACCCTTGCTTATTCACTGGCAGACTTGGCAATAAATGTTAATGCTTTAAATAGCTTTTATGTTATGGCAGCATTCCAGCTGCTATAACAGCTGAAGTTTACATGTGTAACATTTGGAACTCCGATAGTTAAACTTCAATGTAAATTTAAATTGCTGAAACTATAGTGTGCCCATTATCTTAGTGTTTTCACAATTTTGTCGTATTGTTAAATTCAAAACTAATGTTACATTGTGTTATTGTATCGCAGTACAAAAAAAACTCTGATAGACTGACTCTGAAGTATTGACTGGCTGACACTGAAATAAAGTCAATAGTTTTAAACAGGCAGCTAGTATGCAGTGAAAGCATATTAGTTCTGATGGGGCACTAGCTGTCAGAAGGGTTGTTTGAATTTGTCCAAAGTTTTCATGCAACTTGTACATGTAGGTAAATGTGAGATGGTCATGTTAACACCAACTCATTACATAGCTGAATAGATGTAATATGGAGCAAGCGAGAGCAAATATGGTAGATAATTCTTGATATCTTGTGAAAGAAAAGTGCATCACGATGTAGATACTGGGTCTTTAAGTGTTACCCCTAATACTGCTAGAATCAGTTCCTCACCTGCGATGTCAGTAAAAAAGCGATGCTGAGCCAAATTTGTGTATTTTCACCTACTTGGTATGGTATATTATTGCAGCTTGGTCAGCAAAATATTCAAGTTCTTGTTAAAATATGGGACATGCTATGCCTTACTGGTTTTAATCAACTTGACCTGATGCACAATATGAACTTCAAAGGATAATTGGGTTACTAGATGTAGAGGTTCAACAATCCACATTACCCACACAATTTTGAACTTTAAGATGTCAAAATTCTTCACTAGTCTACAGATTGAGTTAATTATGTTTGCAACTTGAAATGAGAGAGAAATCTCCGCACATCTTGTTTTTTTTCGGGGATTTGATGAATAATCGGAAGTTTACTGTTTGCACCAGAGTCAACCCATGGTCTCAATGGCGGCCATTTTGAATCTAAAAATCAGCTTATCATTGTTTGCAATATTTTGATTCTCATATCTAAACATTTGCGCACAGCCCATTTATTTTATTCTTCAAAAAATGATATATTAGTATTCTTGTGTGCGTCATGAACAAAATATTAACATTCTTATTTTCGAGATCAATAGATGTAATACCTTTAAGAGGTTAGATATTGTATTCCTATTTTCACGATGGGCGCGCTGACGGGAACGGATGTGAAATTTGAAACCGTGCACTGTTCAGTAAACTTTCCGATCTGGTAATGGCAAATGCACCGTACCTCTGAAAGCGGTCTCACTGGGTTATATATATATAAGAAAATGATTCCAACGACAAAGATATGTGCTACCAGACTCACCAGTTTAGCAAAAATGTCACCACGTCTCTATGATTTTCCAAACCGAGTTGTGTCTTCAGATCAGCCCAACGATTGATGTCGGCGGCTGATAATGATATGCGAATACGCCGTTCGGCCTGTTTCTTATCCCGCAAACGCTTCCTCTCCTTTTTCTTAGTATCGGTATACTTTCTCTTCCAGTATCTTAACGGAACAGTGTCCGAGGCACCTGGCAATTCGTCGAAATCACCAGGTTCCTTTATGTGATCGTCGGCAGCCTCCATCTTTCAACATGCAGGATTACAGCATAACCTCTGACCCTTGACCCCATCGATATCACGTTGCCTGTGCCTCCATGATAGGTCATGATGTTGTAGGTCTGCAGGATGTATGTAGTCCACAACTTTATTATAAATGAACAAACAAAAAGGCATCGGTTAATATAAATCGTACATCAATTTACTCCGTCTATATATATATATGTCGAGAGTATTCGGTGATGGCTACGCCCGCAGCAGCCGAACGCTCCCGACAAGTAACTTTTGCAAACACTGCAAACCGATACTTAAACCACAGGGAACGCAGACTGAAAACAAACTGTTAAATGAAAAACGGAAAAATAAAAAAAAATAGATAAAACCGTCAAAAAAGAAAAAAAATAGAATACACAAAACAAACAAGTAAAAAGGCAAACCAACAAACGACTTACGGATCAATTATGAAACTTTTATGAAACAGACTAGACTCACCTTCAATGAAATGGTCCTCGAGAGGCGGACCATTCCGTAGCAGTTGTTTGTTTGTTGGCTTGTTTACTTGTTTGCTTTTGTTTACTTGTTTTAGTTTATTCTGTCAATTAATTTCTTTTTTGACCGTTTTTCTATTTTTTTATTTTACTTGTTTACTGTTATTCAGCTAGAGTTCACTGTGACGAGCTATTACGTGTAGCTTCCTTGTGAGAGAAACCTGGGAGAAAACACAGCTCATGTGAAATTAAATTTTCCCCAAAATGAACCAACGATTTTAATGAGCACGCTACACGACCGGTCGTACGACTCAATTTTCGCCGTGGGTTTTTAGTATTAGGCGTCGTTCGAGTTGGTCATGACCGTTTTAAACACGCATGCGTGACATGGTAATTCCCACCAATCTTTTCCAGCCGGATATGTTGTAATTCTTTCCGACACCAGAAGTTGGACGAATTTTCACTGACTTTTCTTTCAAAAACCTTCAGTGGCGTTGTACCGGTCGCAGGTCGTGCGTGGCTTTCAGTAGAGATTTTTTTGCATGTTTCTTCACGACCGGTCGACATTTTTACTAGCATTTCTTCTCCATGAATGGTTGCTGGTCGCAGCTTTATATAAATATGGATATAAAGTTACATGATATAAAGTTGAATTTTCTTGTATTTCTCCACTGCTTCAGCTACTATTCGTCACCAGTTTCATCTTCGCAATCCGCAATAATGGATGTAGCGCATGAGTACAGCTGGCAATGTTTTATGGGTCGAAGGTTAGCCTGCAATGTGCAGATGGCCTAAAAGCATGGTTACCTATGTACAGCCTGATGAGTGATTCCTGGAGATTCCAACATCACCGACAAATTCGCATTTTATTATTACTTTCTGGGAAACCTTTTCATAATTTGTTTACCATCTGATTTTTTAGACGTTTCATACTTCGACTCGGACAATTTGCGCATATTGTATGCTGTACGTATCATGCCTAAATCATCAAGTCATACAATACTTTCACAGTGTATGACCGTATCGACATTGAAAAAATGATTCGGGATAAAACGGGGTATTTTTTTCAAAAGTTTTTCCTTCGCGCGACCGGTCGTAGGGTCGTTGCGATAAATGTCGGAGAAATAGAATATTTTTTCAAAGTTTTTCCTTCACGACCGGTCGTGGGGTCGTGGCCATGCGCATGGAGAGAAGATGAAGTATATTTTCAAAGTTTTTTTCTTCAGAGCCGGTCGTGGGGCCGTGGCCATGGACACTGAGAGAAAATGAAGTATATGTTCGACGATTTTCCTTCACGACCGGTCGTTGGGTCGTGGCCGTGCACATGGAGAGAAGATGAAGTATATTTTCAAAGTTTTTCATTCACGACCGGTCGTGGGGTCGTGGCGATGCATGTCGGGAGAAAATAAAGCAGTTTTTCAAAGTGTTTTCCCTACAAGACCGGTCGTGGGGTCGTGGCGATGTATTTCGGGAGAAAATAAAGCAGTTTTTCAAAGTTTTTCCTACAAGACCGGTCGTGGGGTCGTGGCGATGCATGTCGGGAGAAATAAAGTAGTTTTTCAAGTTTTTCCTTCACGACCGGTCGTGGGGTTGTGCACATGCACATGCACATGAAAAGAGTGTACGTTGGCATACATCGTGTCAAAGAATGATAGTGTCCTTGTAGCGTTTCTAATGACATCTACATTACGAAACAGCCACAACACAACATTTCTGTTAGTTGAATTTTTTTGTCAACAACAACATCACGACTAATAAACATAAACAACAATACAGAAACAACAACTAGATTTCTTGGTTTTATGGTTTTAACATTAAAATAAAATAGGCAGAGGTCATAGCCTGCCTGCCAGGACATCGTCATAAACCACGCGCCTCTTTACGGCAACAGCTCAGCTCTACCCATTAGGCGAGAAAAAAAAAAATTATCTGTTCAAACGGGCCCGACCGACCCATATTGGACCACTCCACATTTTCTTTTTTTTCCCCCCGAAATCTTTACGAATCTGAAGAAACGCGGAGATGTTATTCAGTGAACATCTGTCTGTAAGATGAATGACCTTCACATTTTCGATGACATTGACTTGAGTGAGATTGATACAGGCTATGATTTGAAGAGTAAAGGTGGAAGCGCATCACAAACATTTGGTCAAGGTGAAGGGCAGGGTTAATACGCCGTGGAAAATAAACTATTACGCCACGTGTTCCGTATAGCTTAGACACTCTGTACTGTATTGTTTCACCGGCGTTTATTTCACGTCCAACTGGTTGTACAGTCTATATTTTCTAGTGTTCCTATTTTCAGTGTTCCTTGAAAATTCTTTATTGTTCTTTGAGTCATCACTCGTTCCGATTTTCGTCATGGCTTTCTCCTATCGAATGTGTGATTGTAAGCAGCAGTTCTCACTGCAGGACGGACATGATTTGTGTTTCCGTTGTCGAGAATGCACAAGGAGTCAACCTTGTGACATTTGTTTGACTTGGACACAGGAACGAATGGTTCTAATTTCGCTCCCTCGTTCGACGACGTCACCCCGGACATCCCCGGGGCTGACCCGTCAGTTTCTGAGTCGCGAGTTTTGGTTGGAATGCACCGTGCTCATATGGCTGGTGACACCAACACAGAAATTAGCTCCGTTAGATTCAGGTGCCGCCAACGAAGCTGTTCGTGCAAAAAGGTGTTCGTGCGAAGTTTTTCAGCGGGCGGGCAGATTTCAAAACTAATCAGCGGGAGGGGAGAAAATATCGATATTTATTGTGGCGGGGAAGAAATTTCATTACTTTCAGCAGGCAGGGAGAACATTTTTGACAGTGGGCACCGGAAAATACTTTGAGGGAGGGGAAAGCTGCGTGCTTAATAGAACCTAACTGAGGGGGGGGGGGGGGGCAATGTTCCAAGGTATACTGCTAACTGCTTGCATGGTTTTGTGTTGATCTGGGTTGCCTAGTGGGCATCTAGTTGGCAATGGGGAATTTCAGTAGTAGGGAGAGGGCAGCGGGGAGCTTGAATTGTTGTGAGGAGTGGGGAGCGGGCAGACTGTAGATACCGGAGGGCAGTGGGCATCAAAATTCAGTGGGAAGAGCACATTTTCAGTGTATACCAGTGGGAGGGCAGTTACGAACAGCTCTAACTTTCCCCTCCAAATTTTCGGTCTGGGTCAAAAATAAGAAAAATCGGTATATCAGCCTTCAAAACAGGGTTTTGTGATGATTTTGAGAATTCATGAAATTTACCTGTTGGCGGCACCTGTAGATTGAACTGTAGAGTGAAGGCAAAGAAGCTGTTGTGAGACAACCAACCCATGTTAATAAAAAATTGAAAAAATCATGAACGTACTAAACAACATATCCAATATATGTTATGTGACTAAGAAAAAGCATGAAACACACAAAAAGTGTTTATATTATATGTTCTGTTTAAGAAAAACCAAAAAAAAAAATAAATTCAAAACCAAAAAAAAATAATTCAAAAAAAAAAAAAAATCCGACCTACCTACCCAACTTTGAAGTCATCCCGCCCGTTGAAACATTTTTTTTTTTTTGGCCTTAAGAGATTTTTGATTTTCTTGATTTTGCGTAGGTCAGCGGAGCGGAAATTATTGCTCTGGCCGAGAGAATGTGCCAGGATTGCTAGTCTCGTCTGATTAGCATGGCGACCAGCGCGGCCTCTCACTTTGTAGGGAAATCAGATCGTTAATTTTGACACCTACCATAACGCAAGCATTTAAAGATTTAGAAAGTACCCATTTCGATAAAGCTTATATGGAATTACCTCTCTTTAATTCTGAGTTGTGCTATCTTTCTGGTTTTGCAGTAAATTGCCCAGAACCCGGCTGATGAATTAGATAGATAGATAGATAGATAGATAGATAGATAGAAATACTTTATTGTCCATAAAAACATGGAAAATTGTCTTTAAACATCAGGACCGCTATAAAAACACCAAATACGGACAACACACATACAAAACAATACAATAGTTACAGACAGACACAGCACTATATTAAAAGTTCCTACTTAAAATGGTGTTTGCTCTGGTTCTCCGGATGGAATCAGACATATTCATATTTAAAACAGCTAACTGCTGACGGTATAAAGATTCTTCCTAGCCCTGGGCACAAGTAGCGGCGCCCCGAAGGCAGATATTGAAACTTGTCATTCAATGGGTGAGATTTATCACCAAGAATGGATAAACCTTTCCTACGAAGAGCATAAGTATACAGTTCTCCAAGATCTTTTAACTTTGTCCCGACAAGTCGACTACATATGTTTACAATTTTCGTTAGTCGCATTCTCTCTTTAACAGAAATATGACCAAACCATGTGACAATGTTATAAGTTAGAATACTTTCAATACAGCAACAATACACAGAAACAAGGATGTGACTGATAACATTGAAACTCTTTAGCTTCCTCAGAATAAATATTCGTTGGTGAGCTTTCTTATAAATTTTGTCTGTATTCTCTTTGAAACTTAACTTCTGGTCTACTATGGACCCTATATATTGAAAGGATGATACTATTTCAACCTGTTGGTTGTCAATGGTAACAGATTCTACTTTTTCTAGCTTTCTGCCATTATTAAGAACCAACTCTTTCGTTTTTTTGATATTTAAGGTAAGAAAACTGTCTTTGAATCCATGAACACAGGCGATTAATTTCAGGAAAGTAGCGTGACAAGGATACTTCGCCTTTTAATCTGGCAACTAGTGCCATGTCATCAGCAAACTTAAACAAAGTCAACAAATTATCCGATAACATGATTTCGTTCGTGTAAATTGAAAAGAGTACAGGCGAGAGGACGCAACCTTGTGGCGCACCAGTATTCAACGTTTGTTCATCGGACATTGCACCATTTAAATTTACACGTTGAGGTCGATCGCTTAAATACTGCCTTATCCGGATCCAGAGAATGATAGAATGATTAACGCCTAAGTCCAATAGTCTTTTTATCAAAAGATGTGGTTGTATTGTATAAAACGCGGAGGAAAAATCCATGAAAAGAATGCGTACATAATTGGCTGGATACTCAATTTGTGTCACAGAGAGTGCTCAGTTTGATATTATTTATAAGATAACTGAAAGGAGACTTTGGAATAAAATCACTGAGTGTCATAGTTCAACATGTAATTTACGTATGTAGTAACTGTCATGTATTTGAGCGCATCTTTTACGTTATTTTTTCGACGGCAAACGTATTCCGAAACGCCCGCTACTGTGATCGGTTGATAGGTTGATAGTGTCTATGCTAAAGAGCGCTTGGCTGTCTGACTGTCAATGACTGGTAGTGCAGTTCTGCACATTACAACTTTTTAATCGAGTGCTCATTGGCATGAAAAATGATTAACTGTTGTGCAGTTGGGTACAAAAATGACTCGAGGAAGAACAAAAACGGTGTTAGTTTCTACCGTTTTCCCACAGAACAGCTTTTCGAAGACTGTTGTAAATAAAGTCGGGCGAGGTACTAGTAAAATGTTAAAAAACTGTCAAAGATAGAAGTTATGCATAACTTCTATCTTTGACAGAGCATGCTCTGCACCTTCCAAGGATGATTGTTTATAAGGGATTTTAGGACTCTAATATCAATACAAGACGATACTACACAATGTGGTTTGTATCTTGACATAGCCTAAAATCATGGTTTGGCGAATGGGCGATTTCGGGACTCTTTAATATCCGAAGACGAAACTACACGACACACAGCGAAATCACCGATATTAACCAGATAAAGATCGGCGATTTAGGACTTAAACTATTATACTAGACGATACTTTGTCAAATCGTGGGTAAATATCCGATGTATATCGGAGATTTCACCACCCAAACAGATCTGACCACCGAATACCTCTGTCCGACTCTTAGTCCAATAATAGCATCCATGGTCGGTAGTCAAGAATCCTGCATGTTTTACATTATTAGATTTATTCATGCACGAAATACATTTTTTTACATTTAATGCATTTTTTTCATTAAATGTCCACACGAAACTTTCATACACATTACTATTTGAACTTCGTCGAGAGGGTCGATCGGATATCATCGGGAGTTTGGGAGGGCCTTGCACGAAATACATTCTTTACATTTAATACATTTTACTTGATGATCGGGACTTGGACAGAGGACCGATTGGACATCATCAGAAGTTTTTGCTGGTCTTGCGCGAAATACATTCTTTAGGCCTACAACAATAGACTATACTAGATTTTTCAAATCGCGGGTAAATATCCAATATATATCGGAGCATTCCTCACTGTACAGATCTGAGCAAGCCCGATTTCCTAAGTTCGACCCTAACTTCGAAAATAGACGATATTATAGATTTGTCAAATCGCGGATAAATATTTTCCGATATATCAGAGATTTCGCAACCTTAGAGATCTGGCCAAGCTCGATTTACATGGTAACACATGCAATCAGTCAAACATTCCGTATCATTCACTAACCAAAAATTAATATTAAGCTACTGATGAAGAAAAACTGTTTCGAAACGTAGCATGAAGGATCGCAGGGTCACTTCAACTTAGTGTCTCCAATCCAGTTCGGGGTCTTGTACAAGTACAGTGGCTCCCTCCACGGAATCATATATCTACAAAACGCAAACAACCAAGATATGTGTGGAGATGCTTTCCCATTATTACATTACATATCTTTGTTCAAATTGGTATGGTTTGATTTCAGTCGGGGGAAAGTAATAATCGATGTCAGCAATATCGCTGTCCGTCATACGAACGCTCTGAACTGTTCACGCATATTGACAGTACTCCTCTCCTTGATAGCTCCAATCGTCTGTATCGCCGATGACGTCAATCACGCTGCTACCATGAGCCCTTTCGCTTCCATTAGATTCCGAGCATAAATGTCGTCTACTTCAACTTCTCTTTTTTCATCGCGCCATAGTCGTCAGCGCGTGCAAGTATGTGGCAACTTTGAGCTGCATTTTATTCAAGGGTTTTATCAGAAGGGATAAATGATGAAATTGGCTGGACTACGGTTTCACTTTTAATTACGGGGGCAGTTTGCCACATGCCATTATCATGTAAGTATCATGGCAATTATCAGTACTGGCAGCCCTAAAGAACCCTAAATTGCTGAACCTTAGAGCTGATATTTACTTCAATATATTCAAGATTATGCTTACTTCAATATATTTAAGATTATGAACCTGCATGAATTTTGCAAGAGTGCACACTGCTGAATGCCAGTTTTCACATGCGATATGTTACCTTCGTCTTCGATCATGCGACCACAGACGGAAGAGGGACCAAATATTGTCTATATTAATTCCATGCAATATAACATAAAAAAAAATAAACATAAACGCAACAAATACTATATAAACAACGGACACCTTTACTTTGGTATGGTAGATTGTGTCCCTGTTTTTGATGTACAAAGCCGCATGCCATGATGGTGTATATGTGTGTCCGTTGCAATAGTTGCGGACTATTATACGTACTTCGATGGACATCAAAACGTGTTCAAACGCACTTGACATTATGAATATTAAGAGCTAAGGCCCACAAGAGCTAGAAAATATCGTACATACACTCACTCTGTTCTGCCATATGTAATCAAATATGAGGAAAGTGTCATTGGCACCTTTCTTTCAGGGAGCGTTGCTATAGTTTGCTACTATACGACTTCTTTCAAGTTGTTTCTTTTGTTCTATAATATCAACCATGGTGTCTCATATTCTGGAAATCTCTTCACTCTAATTTTGCTCTTTTAGAGGTCCACCACGATGGTTAAAGGGTTGAAACTAATGTTGTCCTACCCTAAATGAATTTTAGACCAAAATTTCATGTATTGGTATGATTACTTTATTCTTTTACATGATATGTCGACCAATAGAATCTGGGAATTTCTGTCTTTAGAGGGAGGCAGTCGTCGGAAGCGCGTGTGCGACTTTCTTTTTCACAAACAAGGTATTTCATGTATGACATCTAGATGCATCAAGTCAACATAGCTGCAACATTTAAATTTTACGAAATTCATTGTTAACATATTTTAACATTCATCATTCGAAGGTGTAATGTAGATACAGTGTTTACATCAGTGGTAGGGGTCCCTGGCAACCTTTTAGTAGAGTTCCGACGACTGCTTCCCTTTAATATACCGAATAAAAATCATGAAAACATGTCAAAAGATCCAGCTGTTGTCCCTTCCACATGAAGCTGTACCCACAAATTGGAAAAGCAGGCTTCTATATACGCAAAGCATGATGGATGGTAACATTCTGGTTACCTGCTAAAGGTTTTGATTTACTGTTGTTCTCTCTTTGATATGTGATTGATATCAACTTATGTACAATGGTTCTGGGCATCTGGTTATGCATAAATAGAGTGAAATACATTTAAAGCCAATTCAAAATACTGTATTCCCACTTTAACCCATGTTGAAATTCCTAAACCACACCTTGCATGTCAACAATGTCACCTAAACAGAACATTTTAAAATAAAACTTCACAAATAAGCCCTTACGTCTGAGGCATTCAGTCAGTGTGCACTGTACGATAGCTTGCCATAAGCTACAAGCTTTTCATGTTTACCGTTCAGTACTTAAACCATGACTAAAATGTTTGAGCCACAAAATAAAAACATTTCCATGCAGAAGAAAGCATTTGGTAGCATAGTGACAGTGTACATACGATTATTATGGTATTTAAAGGCCCTGGTGTCTTGTCATAGTTGTGATTGAGCAGGCCTAGGCTCAATGGCATCTCGAGCATAAGAACTTGCCTAGGAATATGGCTCTACAAACTGCTAATAACAGGTAGTGTCGAACATCTGCGAGCAGAACTGCCCAATACATGTTTATTTTTACTTTGCGTGCATCCCTAATAAATATGCGGCAATACAATTATAAGGGAGGGACTTGAAAATTTTTATCATATAGACGGGGAAATGAATTTTTTAGGGTATTGAGGCGGATCTGAAAAAAATAAGATTTCAATCGCGATTTATCCAGCCCCCTCCCACCGTTATTTGTGAACGCAGCCTTGGATATCATTCCAACAGACAGACAAGACATCGGATCAGACAATCGCCCAGGGTTGTGTAAGTTCAAGAGAGTTGCGAGCTGAAAAAAAATCTCAAAGTCGCCTGGCACATGGCATCGCATATATCATTCTAAAAAAACATTCATTACTTGTGATAAGACAAAACTCTATGTACACCGAGTGGCAGATGAAGAATACGAAATTCCTTCGATATTTTGAGATATTTTCCGTTCATTTTCTCACAAAAATTGACCTGATCATGTAATTAACCCGCACTCGCGTATTTGAGTATTGAAGGATGGACCATTAGACCTTGGGAGGGGTGGTAACAATGAAATAATTTGTGAAAATTTTTTTACTATTGTAAATTTCTAATTATTTTTTTCCAATTGAGATTAGCTGTGCAAATTTTTTTTTCAGAGTAAATTTTCAATTTATAATTATTTTAGTTCGTCGCTGTCTGAAGATAAAGAGGGCAAAGATGTGGTGCCAAGCACCACAAGCGGCCACGCAAGCGGTCACGGGGGGAGGTCAGGAGAGGGGTGTCCCCCTGCTGCTGTTGGAGCTTTTGAAAAATAGAGATTACAATGGTGTTATTTGGTGGCACTTGGGGAGTATTTTTGCGGGGGATGGTCAGGAGGGGGTGTCCCCCTCCTGCCGTTGGAGCTTTTGAAAAATAGAGATTAAAATGGTGTTATTGTGGCACTTGGGAGTATTTGGGGAGTGGAGTATTTTGCGGGGGGTGGTCAGGAGGGGGTGTCCCCCTCCTGCCGTTGGAGCTTTTGAAAAATAGAGATTAAAATGGTGCTATTTGGTGGCACTTGGGGAGTATTTTTGCAGGGGGAGGTCAGGAGGGGGTGACCCCCTCCTGCTGTTGGAGCTTTTGAAAAATAGAGATAAAAATGGTGTTATTTGGTGGGACTTTGGGAGCATTTTTTCGGATTACACATCTTCCTCTGAAACATGGTCTTCTTGCTCACTAGCTTCCTATAGTTTTGAAAATTGACTATTTTGGTTTCCTGGCTTCCCTTTCTACTGCGTGGTGAAATGGCTACATCACCCCACCAAACATCATGCATATCTCATGATTTACAATTGATTTTGACAAGCTGAGAAGCTAAAATAAGCTAAATAATATAGTTAAATTTGCATATTTGTGTTTTTAGAGCAATTGTTGCCCTTTTTTGATCAAAACATCTATTTCTCTGTAGCAGCATGTCCAAATTGATTGGATGTGTAAAGATGTGTTGAAATTTCAATATTTGTCTTTTTAGGGCAATTTATGCCATTCATGGTCAAAAAATCTGTATTCTCTGAAAGGGCTTGTCCAATTTCTTTGAAATTTGCTACACAAAAACGATTATTCATGCAGATTTATTCAGTATTTGCTATCGAGAAACTTTCAAAGTTCAACCCTTTTGTGTGTTTTTGTGTTGGGATTTGTTGAATAGATGGCATTCTACGTAGTGTATTGTTGAATGTTAAAACATGTGTTGCTGTTGTTTTTTGAGGCTGTTTTTGAGAAAAAAGAATTGAAAATGCCTTTTTAAAGCAAAATAATACATAATGACTTGATATGTTGTTTTATCATTATTGACGTGTTTCTACTTGTCACCCATTCTTGCATTCATCATTGCAATAAAATGCTGTGAAAAAAATGAAACTGATGTGGCCTGCATCTGTTTACCTTGATCTTAAAAGGCAAATACAACTTTCTGTCTTGACAACCATACCAATAGTTTCAATGTTTTACCTAGTGTACCTGCTTGGTTTGTACGCAGGAAACAAGTAGAAAACAGGTTCTATAATTTCATAATTTTCAAGTGATCAGAATACAAAAGTCATGAAAAGATAAGATAATCACAACTTCCAGTATAAGGGATACAGTCACTCTAAATGTATAAATTAAAATTAAAAATGTGCCGGGAGGATGTACTAAAAAATACAGAAAGTTGCTTTCTGTCGGTAAAATCTAAAAAAAATTCAAAATTTTAAAGACTTTTGCAGATTTTTTTTTACGCCTTTGTCTTCTTATTTATTTTTTTTTTATTTGCAAACTAGTTTGAAGATTTTTTTTTTCCTAACTTTCTGCTCTGAAAATTTTTTTTTCTGTTTTTGACCACCCCCCTCCCCAGATCTAATGGTCCGTCCTAACCTGAATCTGGTATCCATGGGGAGAACGCAGGGAGGGCTTGTTTACGTTGCGTAAAACTTACAAACGTATAGTCTTTTACACTCAGACGCTTGATGTCCTCACTTAAGGTGACCGCCCTATGTTCCGACACCCCTATGTTCCGACAACTCTATGTTCCGACACCCCTATGTTCGGACACCCCCAGCTATGGAAAGGTTCTGCAGGAACTAGTTTTCCGGTTGTCAAGTCCTATTTACTGTGTAATAGGTAAATATGTAAAAAAGTTATAAATGTTACTGTATACACCGGTGTTCAATTCGTTCCGCTGGTTGGTGTTCTCCAATTCAAGAGAGTCATGGTACAATAGACGAAAAATCGTACAAGTTTGCACCGGAATAAAGATTTGATCCATTCCTGATGATCCATATTTTTATGATCTACTCTTTCGTAAAATAATGGGAGTTGGACCTCTACAGTGTCATATTTATTTGCGAAATAAAGACCACACTGCATTTGATTGTATAGTAATACAGTAGAATCCACATATCACCTCAACATGTTCGTGTCATAGGGACACCCTTCTCATCCAGATTAGAATAATGAAAAAAATGAGAAGCAATTAGGGCCTATACTCTTTATCCGTTATTTTATTTTAAGGCCAGTTGCATCTGTGAGCTACTAACTGAAAAGTGGTACTAGTAAGTATCAAGGAAACATTTGTTCAATTAAGATATTTTACCACGATACGTATTCTACATTATATTTTGTATGTTGATACATTGACAGTTACTGAAAGGACCTTGTTTTTTCTGTTTTGCCTTTCGATTGCGTTGTGTTATTTTTCGCAGAGGGAGATATTAATCGCAAAAACAATCGTTTTTATCAAAGCCACAAAGCCGAACATGCAGTCACTGTTTCTTCAAGTTGCAAGTTCTAGATATGTTTTGCTTTGTTAATAGGGCCCAGTATCAGATCGGGCAATTAATAAAGCACATAAACATTTACTGCAAGGATTTTTGAAAGTATTTTTGAAAATACAGTGTCGGGGAGTATGCAGGGACTTTAAACACGCTCAATTGTTTTGTCATAAAGGAAGAAAGGAAGAAACTGAATATCACCTGTAAGCTTATGTCAAATATGCATCTGTTATAAAATCCTTGGAAATGTACGAATATTTTACTTGCGTTTGGGAAGCTTTACATTGAAACATTATCACGAGAATTACTTGAATGTTCTCCCTGTCTATTGCATGGTTCCCATTTGTTAAATTTAATTAATTTTACGTATAATATCGTCAAAAATATCGTACTCACATATCTCAATATCTTGGCTATCCACATTGACGGGTTGTTCTCAAATAAAAATGGAAGAGCAACGACCAAAATCAAATCCACATCAAAAATCCCAATAGCAATAAGTTCTACATTTGGAGAAACCAGTCACGAGAAAATGTGTGTCTTTAAAAACGTTCAGAACTACACGCAAAGAAATTTAAAAGTAACTTCTGAACATATATCAATCATGTGTTGAATAATTTCAGCCTATTTCTGGGTTTGATTTTCACAACGGGCACAATCTGATGCAGTGGACGTGCATTGTCTGTTTTGAAATCGGTAACAAATTCCACCCTGTTTACATCGTGAAATCCATTTCTGTGATTAGCCTAGGTATAATACACCTCTTTGGATGTAAATATCTGAACACTATGGTTTGGGTACAGACCGCTCTAATTCAGTATTTATCTGTACATTTATGTTTTTTAAATAGAACTGAAAATACTTAAATTGAGTAGAAATGTACACCTGCCCTCTAAACATGGACTTTCCGATAGGATTTTACACATTTTGACACTATGTGTCGGAACATATATGGGGGATGTGTCGCGTATGGGAACATAGGGTTTTGGGAACATAGGGGAGGAACTCGAAAGCTGACAACATCTGATTCGACAACAGCCTTGCTCTATCACAATGGGGCCAGAAATAGTCTTCAATAGCCGCATCATTACAGTTCCTGCAAAAACTCTACCCGTTGCAATGAGCAAATGACTTCCAAAAACCACGTTGTGCCGAACACGTATCGCTGCAATCACCTCCTGTCACCGAAGTGTCGGACGTAAAAGAAGAGTCGGTGTCAAGTATTTTACGCCGTTTATAGGCGGTTGGGTGGCATCCTAATCAAAGCATCGTGTTTCTGGTGTTTGTCTGTTATGCATTCGCTATTGTTATGATATAATAAGACAACAAACGATGACAATGTATACCTACACGGGACATTCAAAACTCCACTGCAAGGCGCCATGTTGGTCAGAGGTCCGAAGGTCAGCAGGTCAAGTTCACGGAACGCAACATAACACAGTCCCTCTACTCATGCCATGGTAGACGGACTGTGAACACACGGAACAGAAAATACGTGTATTTGTCGACGTGTACATTTGTCTTTTTCTCCATAAAGTGAAAATGTTAAATATTTGTGTCCAAAGTACGACAATAAATCAAACAATCTCTGCGTATGAGCCACGACCTTACGACCGGCGTGGATCAAAATGTCGGAGAAAAATTTAACACTTTACAGCCACGACCCCACGACCGATTTCGAAGGAAACCTTTGAAAATATGCTTTACTTTCTCTCAGTGTCCATGGCCACGACCCCACGACCTGTTCTGAAGGGAAAAACTTCGAAAAAAAATACTTTATTTTCTCCCGACATGCATCGCCCACGACCGGTCGTGAAGGAAAAACTTCGAAAATATGCTTCATTTTCTCTCAGTGTCCATGGCCACGACCCCACGACCGGCTCTAAAGGAAAAACTTTGAAAAACTACTTTATTTTCTCCCGACATGCATCGCCACGACCCCACGACCGGTCGTGAATGAAAAACTTTGAAAATATATTTATTTCCTATCCATGTCCATCGCCACGACCCCACGACCGGTGGTGAAGGAAAAACTTTGAAAAACTACTTTATTTTTTCTCAGTTTGCATGGCCACGACTCCACGACCGGTCGTAATGGAAACTTTGAAAAAATACTTTATTTTCTCCCGACAACCTAGGCGACGCCAACGACCGGTGGTACTTAAAAAACTTTGAAAAAATACATTCGTTTCTCCTCAGTTGCATGGCCACGACCCCACGACCGGTCGTGAATAGAAAAACTTTGAAAAACTTCTTTATTTTCTCCCGACAACCTTGGCCACGACCAAACGACCGGTGAAATTGAAAAACTTTGAAAATACATTCTTTTCTCTCATTTCATGGCCGACGACCCCACGACCGCCGGCGTGAAAGAAAAAAATTGAAAAAAACTTTGTTTTCTCTCAGTTTGCATGGCCACGACTCCACGACCGGTCGTAATTGGAAAACTTTGAAAAACTTTATTTTCTCCCGACAACCTTGCCACGACCCCACGACCGGGGATAAAGGAAAAACTTTGAAAAATACTTTATTTTCTCCCGACATGCATGGCCACGACCCCACGACCGGTGGTGAAGGAAAAACTTTGAAAAACTACTTTATTTTCTCTCAGTTTGCATGGCCACGACCCCCACGACCAGTGCTAAAGAATAACTTTGAGAACTACCTTATTATAGTCCTGACACGCATGGCCACGACCACACTACAGGTGTCGGAGGAAAAAATTTGAAAAAAACACTTTCTTTCTATCCATGTGCACAGCAATAACCCCACGAGCTATCGTACGACAAAGGGATACAGAGAAGCTCTACATGTTGTTTAAATATGATTTAGCATATTTTATTTTCTCCCGACATTTATCGCCACGAACCCACGACGCTAGTGATTGCAAAACTTTCAAAAAGTACTTTAGTTCAACCCATGTGCATCGCAACGACCCAACGATCTATCCATCTCGATCTATCCGTACAACTCCGGGATGCAGAGAAGCTGGACATATGAATAAACTTTTTTTTCGGTCAGTATCAATCCCACATCCGGGTATTTTTAAACATGATCTTTTCACACAAGGCCATAGCCATTGGCAGCAGTTCACGACTGATAACGGTCGTACGACTGGTCGTGAAGCGTGCTCATAAAAAATCGTTGGTTCATTTTGGGCCGGGTATCCAAAGTAATCAATTTTATTTTTATATAGGGCTTATCACACTCTGTAAAAGTAATAAGAGAGTCGTTGATAGCGGGGGGGGGGGGGGGGGGAGGGGGTTAGGAGGCATTACATTTGAAACTCCGAAATTTCGAGTTCCCCTGCCAACCTTGTTGAATTGAGTACCCCTACAGAAATTTTGCTGACCCATATGCATCTGCTGCGAGCATTTTTATTCACTTAAGGTTCCAGACAAGAAATGACCTTTTAATCTAACAATTCTCTGGTGGTTAATAAGCTCAGAACCCCCTTTAATTATCATTTTCTGAAAGCCTAGATATAGGGGAACAATTTGGTGACCACAGTGTCACCATTGTTTACACAACTATCACATGACAGGTAATTTGCATAACCTTTCAAAAATAGGTTTTCCCTATGTTTTGTCTCAATACTTTCAAAATATCTGACTCAAACCTGCTGGAATACTTTCAAAAACGCTCTTCTAAACTGTGTCTCAGATTTTTTATATCTTGCTTAGTTTTTTTTTAGCACAATTTTAAAGAAATTAACTAGGGTGAAATTCGCTGCTCTTGAAGTTTTTCTGGCATAAAAATTGTTTTAAGAAGGGTTAAAAAAATTCTGAGACACTTTTAAAGATCCCTGGGACAGCTTGCATTCACACAAATTTCAGCCATATATCTCAAAGCATTGAAACAAAACATAGGGAAAACCGATTTTTGAAAGGTTATGCAAATTACCTATCATGTGATAGTTATGTAAACAATTTACATACCAAGTTTGGTTAATTTTGATCGAGTCAAATTAGACATATATCCCTAGTTAGGACAGTTCATTAAATATGCAAATAAAGCATTTATCTTTCATGTCACCCCTTAATGGTTCCCACTGTTGATTTATCTTGGTGTGATCAACATTTGTAGCAAATCTCATCAAATTTGTGTATAGTCGTTTTAAATGTATATCCGTTTTTTTTCTAAATCAGTAATTATGCAAATGAGCAAAAAGTATGCAAGCCACACCCACCAAAAAACTAATCAGTTCTTGCCATTTGCTAACTGAATATATGTACCAGATTTGATTCTGATCTGATAAGTCGTTTTGAGATATCGGCCAACAGACAGACAGACAGACCCGTCAGACAGACAGGACAGACATCGCTGCGAACATATGCTCACGTGTGTAAACACGTGAGCAAAAAGTGACAGCCACTGTATAACATTGTTGTGTCATCCGATGGCTCTAATATAAATAATAGTAAACTCTGAAATTATTGCATATCATTTCATGACTTTTATTTCGAAAAAATCTAAAATAGTATGAATGTTCATTGAAATTTTCATTAAAAAACAATTAGAATATGTTACAGGAGACAGAAGGCTACGCGAACTGTTGAATTTTTTTCAATATTTCTATTCAATGTTTGGCCTACAGTTTCTTGCTGTAACCCTACATATGCTGAAACACATTATTATCTTTTCAACAAGGCCTGTATAAGTAACCACTATTGTTGACGATTGACTGAGAGTACATACTAAAATTCATTGTCTAGGATTGCAAATGGACAGTACACAAACACACTGAGGCCGTGTTGACTGGCTGAATACTGAACAATTAATTATGCTAGAAAGAGGGAATAGAACAAGAACCTTGCTGAAATACTGCCAAAATTATCAAATTTACATTAAGGTAAGGTACAAGATGTGAATCAAATAAGGCTATGCACGTGATGGAAGTTTCCTTGTTGGATTTTAATGGTTACAGCTGCGCCTTACTAAGATAGAGTTTACAGATATCCAGGACAGATATGCGGCTTTGTTCAGTAACCTTCACCTGGTTGAAGGGTTGGGCGTTGTTGAACTCAGTTTAATACTTTTTCACAATATCCGGGTGATGTGAAAGCTATAGGAATAAAGATAATGTCCAAGTAATTAAATAATGCAAATGGATCTTGTGATCGATGTGATATTACAAAGTTCAATAGTCACAGTAAATACTGTCATTTATTAAAGCGTTAAATATCCCAAAGTGATCTGCGAATAGATTTTCACAAATTATGATGAACCTCGTCTGAACGAGGGATTTTGTAATGTTTCAAACTTTTTTTCGCAGAATGTAACATGAAATATTCAATTCGGATAGTATATTCAGAGAAGTGCGCGAAACATTTATTTTTAACCATAGACTTATGCACAAATATTATCTTAAAAATCTCATCTACGAAACTTTGGAGGCATTCTGTGAAATCTGTAAAATTAGAGCAAAAATATATTCTATAATAACAATGAAAAAATTGCACCTTCAATTAACACTCTGTCACGTGATCAAATTAATTCAGGATGCTACACTCTCCACAATTATCCAAATACAGTCACACACCTCCCCATGGAAATCACTTCTCGTCTCAAAATCACCCCCTCTCCGGAACAGCAAATGAAACTCATGTCCCACGAGAATTAGAAGAATACCTCATGTCAAAACTGCAGTTAGAAGAAAATTGTGACCTAACTCCAGAGCAGTTAGATTCTCTAAAGAAAGTTATTTTAAAGAATAACACAGCTTTTGTTGGCCCGGATGGTCGAATAGGGTCTTGCGATGTTATTTCACACCGTATACACCTACAAGAAGGAACTTTTCCTCCTAATCAACGCGCTTACCCTTTGAACCCTGCACGAAAGAAACTTTTAGATTAGGAAATCAAAAAGCTGTTGGATAACTATGTAATAGAACCAACGACCTCCCCATATTCGTCACCTATCTGTTTAGTTTCAAAACCAACGGTAAGGTTCGCTTCACATGTGACTTTCGCCGTCTGAACCAATATGTAGAATTGGATTCTCTTCCCCTCCCCCGTGTTTCTGATTGTCTTGAAGAAGTAGGTCAAAGTAAACCTCAGTATTTTTCCACAAGAAAGTTACAAGAAAGTTTTCATCAGTTAACCGTCCACCCTGATGACCGCCACCTCTTAGCTTTTAAAACTCCCGACAATCACTATAACTATAAAAAAGTACCAATGGGTTTCAAAAACTCAATAGCCTTCTTACAGAAAACTCTTCGAGAACTATTTAAGGACGTACACTGGAAGAATCTCTGTGTTTATGTTGATGATTTAATAATTCATTCACCGGATTTTGATTCACACTTACGTCACTTGGATGAAGTTCTATACACTCTAGCCCAAGCAGGATTGAAACTCAAGCCAGAAAAGTGCTTCTTCGTAAAAAGAAAAAATAAATTCCTTTCACACGTTCTCACCCCGGAATGAATTTCCCCAGACCCCAAAAAGTATAAGCGATTGCCTCGTTTCCTACACCAAAAAGCGTCAAAGAGGTTAAAAGATTTTTGGGTATGGCTTCTTATTATCGTCGCACAGAGAAAGGCTTCTCTACTTTAGCCGCCCCCCCCCCTGTAGGCTTGTATGGCCTCACTAAGAAACCTGCAGATTTTATTTGGACTTCTAAATGTAAAGAATCTTTCAATCAATTAAAACAGGCCCTTCTATCGGAACCAACACTCGCATATCCAGATTTCTCAGCTCCTTTCGAAATTTATACAGATGCGTCTACCACTGCAATAGGCTTTGTCATTCATTGAACAGAAAATTAAAGGTATTCCTCGTCTCATCACGTGTGGTGGGCGGATGCTCTCTGGATGCGAGGAGATACAATATAGGGGAATTGGAACTCCTTGCACTATACTACGCTATCAAATCATGTGATCAATACGTTTATGGTACGAAATTCACAGTCTACAACGACCACCAAAATCTAGTTGATTTCTTTCGTAATGATAATCTACGGGGACGAATAGCACGATGGGTACTAGCTCTACAAGCATACAATTTCAATATTATCTACAAGAAGGGTATTTTGAATGTTCAACCTGATTGTCTAAGTCGTAGGTTTTATGAACCAAAAGCGGCAAGCAGTGATTCTAATGTCCCGGCGGGACGATGATGATAATGCAAATAATAACCAGTCAATCTTAGACATATTGTTCACAGCTCCACACAGACGGAAGCTTCTCCTACACAAATACAAACACATGACGACACCGACACTCACAGTGATAGCGGGACAGTCGAGAGTCACAATACCACTGAGTCGGACTCCGGAACTATTTGAATCGATGCTCTTGAGATCACACAGAGAAGTCAAAGCCAAACATACACTCACTCCACAAATAACAATGGTATTTCGAAAACACAGCCAAGTAAAAGAACTGTCAGAAGACACGCCAAGCCTAAGAAATACAATTATGTCTATCCAATTAACATTGATACCCACACTCATAATAATGATTTACCATCGCTTTCACTTTCAACTAGGTCATCTTTTATGAGTTCTGATCAGGGCAAAACGCCTACTTTTTGTAATCGGAACTGCTAGTACACTCGATATGGCGAAAGCGTCCCCTATACTTTATCTATCAGATATCACTACAACGCCCGTCATCTTCCATCCAAACTTGAGTTTAGTACATTCAAATTACTTCATTTATGCTGTATGTATATTTTCTCTACTAATAGCCATAACACACATCAGCATTTTTACGTCCCTACTTAAAAATTTTTTCGCCGCTTGTTTCCAAGTTCTCAATTTTCCCACTTTCATACTTCTTCGCATGTTTTCTTAGAGATAATATCCGCATCCGTATGACACTATGGGTCATGCGAACTGGAATCCGGCTCCAGCACAAATCAAATCTACTGCCGGGAAGTCTATTTATTCAATGAAATTATCACGCGGCTTCTTTCGTTCATCTCTAATATTGTGCTGGAAGGATCCCACCCTATTGCTTAGCTCTGAAGACAAAGCTAGAATTACCGCAGTCAATTCATTTACCTATCGGCAGTTATAAACATTGTCAACACTTACTGAGAAAAAGACACTTGTGCCGACTTCTCATCGGGCGGTTTCCCATTTTTCATGAAATTTTACTGGAGAACAGATTGCCTCATCAAGAAGGCTACTGCAAAGCAGAAGTCGTATTATAACTAAAGTATTGTTATTCGATAATATTATTCATGACATCATGTTGAGTCTTCACTGTAGTTTTTTATGAGTAATTCTTTTACCCTGTATTGCCTCATTCAAATATTGTATTCACATTATTTTCAATTGAACCAATGTTGCTGTATTTTTATTATCTCCCGGCCCTGGTACCAACTATTTCCGGTCGATCGAATGCATCACCAATCGAAGGAAGGAAGACATTTTAATATAATTGTATTTTTCATTTTTGATCTTGTTACACATTTTTAGAGACACCGGAATGTATCTGAAAGCTGAGGGCAGCTTTCCTAGTGAACTTGAACAGAACGATGTCATATCTCTATCATTTCCTTGTGCTGGTATGAAGCCATTCTCATGTTTCCCTCGTTTCCAATGCCCGCATCCTTGAACGTGAGAAAAATTCTTCACATTCCCCCTCGTCGACCTCCAAAATAATAGAACAAAAAACCTATCGCAGCACAAAGATACTAGTATGAAGATTTGAAAACGGGTATTACACGTTCACACACCCAGTAGCCTATGATAGGAATTCAAGATATTCCTCAACTACCAGCTAATTTATTCAAAAAAGTGTACAAAAAGTCAAAAAAACTGGAAAAAGGAGGATTCCGGGAGGCACTACGCTGGCGTGTAGATCTGAGTATAACCCTAGTTAGAGTAGTTTTAGTCTTTGACTTAGTTTACAGTTTAGTCTAGTCAGGGGCATCCTGGTGTCTCTCCCTTAGCAGTAAAATTGCCAACCACCAGTATATCTTTGTCTCCGTGTGAGTACATAATTTTCCTCAGTATTTCCCAGCTTACATGTAAGTTTCCGTGTACCTCGAGCTAAGCCAAGCGAGTAAGAAAGTTCCCCGACGACCAAGAGATCTACATAGACGTTCCCCACGACCTTCCTTTTTTTATTTTGACTGGTCAGTCAAAATATCCGAGTTAGAGCAGGGGCTTACTCAAATTCATCATTGTTGGCGGGGGGTGGGGGGGGGTACTCGAAATTTCGGAGTTTCTAATGAAATTCCTCCGACCAACCCCCTCCCCCAAGCCGTAAAATAATGATGGCTCCTTTAAGTACCTATATAAGTATTAGGATAATTACTTCATCAGTACTGTTATAAGCACTATAGAAGTCCCACATAGGTATTACTCACTATAGAAGTCCCACATAGGTATTACTCACTATAGAAGTCCCACATAGGTATTACTCACTATAGAAGTCCCACATAGGTATTACTCACTATAGAAGTCCATAGGTATCATTCACGCATTGAAAAAAGAATTCATTAGTCAATAGCCAGCCGATGGTTTAAATCTCAGGGCTGGCACGTTACCATGGAATGGGTCAGTATAGGTAGTCACGTTGAATATATTTTCCCGGAATGACTGACCTCTTGTCACATCTTGTGTAGCAACCAGTGCAGCTAGCAAGATTTTCGCACCAAATCATCTGCAGTGGTGAGATGATAATTCCTTTCCATTTCAATGTGCACTAAAGCTTATAAATCTGACTTGTTGTATAGGTTTATTGTAGAATGTTTTACGCAAACAAAAACTTGGCGGGGATCAAGGCTAAATGTTGGGTGCAACAACGATTCGACATTCTATTAAGTAAATTTTATCAAATCAACGATCTAAAATTACCATAAATTTAAATTATCGAATGAGGGAAGTTTCAGTCCAGTTGACAAACAAAGAGAATTTCCGGTGTATCGAACCTATATTACTAGAACAAAAACATATTTTCAGGTAAACCGGCAAAGGCTGGCGAATTAGGATAATTTTGCAAGTTTGGATTTGTCTGTAGAGCCAGCACACCTACTTACGATGAAAATCAAAGTTTAATATCATCAACAGGTTTGCGACTAACTTGCATGAAACATGGAGGCAAAACCGTTCCTTTACGTACGAGCTCTAGTCGGCTGAAAATATGGTTTGACCCTAAAAAAATTGCTACAAAAGGTTTCTCAACGGTTTTTGATAGAGTCAAATGTGCTTAATAACATATTAAAAGTCTACCAAAATCTGACCACCGGAAACGCGTCATTTTCAAGATGGCGTCCAAGATGGCCGCCATATACTTAAAATGGCCATAACTATACCCAAAAAATTGCTACAAAAGGTTTCTCAACGGTTTTTGATAGAGTCAAATGTGCTTAATAACATAGTAAAAGTCTACCAAAATCTGACCACCGGAAACGCGTCATTTTCAAGATGGCGTCCAAGATGGCCGCCATATACTTAAAATGGCCATAACTACTTAAATATTAAACCTAGACTAGTGATGTCTGTGTTCTACCACCATTTTTAGTGGTTTAGGAATCCAACTATCATATCTAGATTATAGGCAAGTGGTCATAAGTCCCATAATTTGCATATTTGTACATGTATTAAAAATAATCACTGTCACATTCTTCGTCCAGAACATGTTGCTCATGTGGATTTTCACAATTTCCGAGGTTAGGTAGTAAAGGGAAAGCAACTCCACACATCGTCATATTTTGGGTGTTTGCGTTTTGTGTATGAAATTGTGTATAATATAAGTGTATGTCATGCTTGGCTGTTTGAAGTAAAGTGTTGCTTAGCCATGGTGAGACGTACCCGTAATCTACGTGTCTTGATGTTACTCCACACTGGAGCGGAGAGACAAGTGTGACACTGCGATCCGTTGGCGCTGTGTTTCGAAACCGGTTTTTTTAATCAGTCGCTTAAAATTCATTCTTGATTGGTGAGCCGTGTTGAATGGTTAATTGTTTTTATTTGGTAGTATATATGTTGTTCCACTTACGTTTATTGTTCAAGTAGGGAAGCTAGAATGTCTACTGGTTGGTCTTGATGTGTTTGTGTAGGTTCGTGTGAACCTGAGTTCGAGCTGTTGTCGCTTTTTGAAGTCTGGCACTTATAAGTGTATTGCCTATATTTCTGTTCCTTCTATATGCGATTATTGTTTGATTTTGGAACAGAACAGTTTTTTTTAGTGTTTCATCTTTTACTAGTTTCCACGCTCAGTTTCTGTCTGGGATGCTTGATTTTGTCATTTTTTGTCAAACGATGAATTCGACCGGCAAATATGGGATGCTCTATGGGGTCTCCCTCGTCGCTGGAAATAGCAGATATTACATTTCACGAGACAGAAATGAGAATAATACAGAAACACAAACAACAAATGCCCACCTGGCTGAGGTTCAGGGACGATGTTTTCCTGATTTTGATCGGAACACAACACGAACTCAATGAATTCATATCAAACATCAACAAAATGCATCCTCTATTTTCAAATTTTCGTTTGAAAGCTCCTCTCAAGAAATCACATATTTAGACCTGACTATCTACAAAGGTCGTCGATACAACAAAAAGACATTCCCAACACCAAGACACACTTAAAACCAACAGATACATTCCAGTTCTTACAAAGAAACTCATGCCATCCGGCAGCAACATTCAAAGGTCTGATCAAAGGTGAAACATTATGATACATCAGAACATGCAACAACGAAACCGATTTTACAGAGAAAGTCACACAATTTAGTGAAAAATTACAAGACCGACAATATAAAAATACCGCAATTATACGGTGTCCATCACATTTGATCTGAATTGGTACATACCAGTATGGGTACCAAAGATCAACAATAAATGTTGTTTCTATCAGTGCAGGAAAATTCCAAGTTGATGTTATGACAATGATTTCTGCACAGTACAGCCAGAAAAACAACAAGAAATATATAAACCAGAAAAACAAGAATGACAAAAGTAAATAACGTCTGAAACTTTAGGTACTGGAGGTCAACTTTAGCAACATGCATAGCAAAAACAGCTAGTCCCTCTTAGTTTGAGCAGGTCTGTTAATATGTAACAGTTCAAAAACAATGACAGGAAATGACTCAAGGTCAGTGGAGTAGCCTGTTGAAGTCACTGGCATGCAATCACTCCTACACATTTGCAGGATTGCCTTTTTTTCTTACCTCATTTGCAAATTTTTGACGTCCATTTGAAGAACGTCACGTCTCAGCCCCTGCATCTACCCTGTTCACCAAATACTGAGATGACAGCTTTGGCGGTAAGGGAGCTTTTGCGTGTGACGGACATACATCCGCACTAACATACCCACATACATACATAGAGACACACAGACGCCACCGACTCACCATAAAAGCTGTTTTTTTTATTTATGTACATACCAAATATGAGCTAAAAATGAAATAGAACGCATTATCAGAGAAACAGATCATAAAAGCAGAAAAAAACAGCTTGAACAACAAAAAGAAAGAAAGAACGCCACCAACAATACAGTAGTCTTCATAACAACATATAGCCCGTAACATCGAAATGACAAAAATCAAGCAAGCCTTGACAGAAAACTGAAATGAACTTGAAAAAGACGAAACACTAAATAAAAAACTGTTCCAAAATCAACCAATAATCGCATATAGAAGGAACAGAAATATAGGCAATACACTTATAAGTGCCAGACTTCACAAAAGCGACGACAGCTCGAACTCAGGTTCACACGAACCTACACAAACACAACAAGACCAACCAGTAGACATTCTAGCTTCCCTACTTGAACACCAAATGTAAGTGGAACAATATACTACCAAATAAAAACAATCAACCATTCAACACGTCTCACCAATCAAGAATGAATTTCAAGCGACTGATGAAGAAAACTCTGTTTTCGAAATGCAGCGCCAACGGATCGCAGTGTCACACTTGTCTCTCCACTCCAGTGTGGAGTAACATCAAGACACGTAGATTACGGATACGTCTCACCATGGCTAAGCAACACTTTTCTTAAAACAGCCAAACATGACATACACTTATATTATACACAATTTCATACACAAAACGCAAACACCCAAAATATGAACGATGTGTGGAGTTGTTTCCCTTTACTACCTAACCTCGGAAATTGTGAAAATCCACATGAGCAACATGTTCTGGACGAAGAATGTGACAGTGATTATTTTTAATACATGTACAAATATGCAAATTATGGGACTTATGACCACTTGCCTATAATCTAGATATGATAGTTGGATTCCTAAACCACTAAAACATGGTGGTAGACACAGACATCACTAGTCTAGGTTTAATATTTAAGTAGTTATGGCCATTTTAAGTATATGGCGGCCATCTTGGACGCCATCTTGAAAATGACGCGTTTCCGGTGGTCAGATTTTGGTAGACTTTTACTATGTTATTAAGCACATTTGACTCTATCAAAAACCGTTGAGAAACCTTTTGTAGCAATTTTTTTTGGTATAGTTATGGCCATTTTAAGTATATGGCGGCCATCTTGGACGCCATCTTGAAAATGACGCGTTTCCGGTGGTCAGATTTTGGTAGACTTTTAATATGTTATTAAGCACATTTGACCTATCAAAATCCGTTGAGAAACCTTTTGTAGCAATTTTTTGGGGTAAGGTCTTTTTTTTTCATAAATGCAGCCGACTACTCTGAATCAGGAAGGCGCACGGGTGCTCGTAGCGTTGTTTGAATAATGTAAGGCTGAAGGTCACATCTCAGTAGTAACCACTGTCCAAGACCAGCAAAATAAAACATTATTCAAAAAATAACATCGACAGGTCGAAAATACCTTCAAGTTGATCTTTCCTCTTGCACTAAACTGAACTGGTTGATATGTAGGAGAAAAATTCACTGTCAGGAATCGCTCAAGCACAAGGGATCATGGGTGTGAAAGTACACATCCCAAGAGCGCACCAGCAACGTGAATGCCTGAAAGTCCTAGAATTTAATTGTCCGCCAAGATTTGGCTATATCAGTCACAGTCGCTTGTGAACCGATACACGACGGTATGTGTTTGCATTGAAGCATACCACACAGCGGCCGTCGGGTTCACAAGTTACTGTAATATCAGTCAACTGGAGTATCCCAAGTAAACGTTTGAACTTTACCAGCCGATCGATGAATTTTTTAGGGTGAATGTTTTTATTTTGTTGGTTTTGGCCTTTTCGCCGATTTGTTGTTTCAAACCTTCACACCCCCGGTAATTGGCTTGCTGGAAGTGTTAGCGAATGGCAAGAAAAATTGTTGAAAGCGGTACCGCAAGGATCTAACTTAGGTTCCTGCTATGTTTAATATATTTTTGAACGACCAGTACATCGCTTTGACGAAGGTGTCATGACCATGCTGATGATCAATACACTGTCGGCTATTGCTTGAACAAAGCAAGAGCCACAGTGCTTCATTGATAACCTAACACTGATTCCACCAGTGCCATCGGTGGTTCCGTGTGAATGAAATGGAAGCTAATCCAATCTAATTTCAAGCTATTGTGTTCAACAATTTATTCCTGGCGCAATAAAACTTGGAACACCGAAGTCCCTATATACATAGGGAAACCGCTGGGAATATCCCTATATCGGCAAGTGATTAGCTGACAGCACTTTCGCTAGGGAATTAGATCATCTTACACTTTGTTTATCAAACACTGCTGGTTTGCGTGACCGATGGTAATTACCTGAGTAAAGCATTGACTTTCTAAGTTAAATTGCCTTTGCTTATGTGTATCACCACGTCTTTCTTGGATTGACGCGGTAAATTTCATTGATTTCCTATTTTCCTGAAGTTTTGGTGACCGTTTTGCACGAATTGACAATTAACTCGCAGTCCAACTTGAACCCGCCCAGAATCAACTCGCCCGAAACCAACTTGCCCGTTGTTTGGGGTTGTACACATTTGTACCGCGTTTCTTGTGCTATAAATTCTATGCCCCCTATGTTGTCGATTTAATCTGTGAATATCAATTATGGATGGTAGAATCGAGACTGTCTATGATTTTATCAATTGACAACAAACACAACCAAAATTTTAAGCTTTTTCTTCAACTTTAAAAAATAAGTCATCGCCTTTCTTTGACATCGCCGTCCTGAGTCGCTCTGTCCCATGGCAATAGTCGGTATGAACGCTCAGTTTGCCTCGGTCGTACTGACTGAGAGATGGCTCCTGCTTTAGCCATTTTTTCAGTTTCGGAAAAGACATTTCGGAAAAGATATTCCTTTCAGTGCACGGTACAAGTCTAAGTATCTAAATTTGCGGGAAAAATATATCGTTGCCTCGCCCAACAAATTGAATTCGTGCGAGTTGGTATCGGCGATGGAATCTGGTTGGTTTGGAAAGGTGCCGTTTTGAAGCAAAATGTATGTTATCAACACCATTGATGATATGCCTTTTTTCTCACCGTGTTTGTCTCATTTGTCTGTAATTTTTTGGTGATGGCGATTTGAAAATAGTAATTTCTTGTCCGCTGATCGCGGCGATTTGATGTAGCTCTCAGAACATAATTCGAAGTACGAAACGTCGACGTCACTGGCTGCGGGCCGGCCAGGCGTGGGAGACTAGAAAACACATTTTCAAAACTGTGGAGTGGTCAAACCAAATTTACTTTCCCAATTGGATATGTTGAGGTCAAAAAAAAAACTTTGCCATAGCGATTAAAAGCTGCAGCATTTCAGCATTCTTTGCAATTGATGATGTTTTGAACACATTTTATTTAGACTGTCCTTTTACATCGTACGTTTCTTGTTCTTGCTATATGCACTTCGGATGTTTTGTTATGGGCAAAGTGATTAAAGTGATTAATAGTATGTGCCCACTTCAACTGGATACCCCTATGAATAATGATATCACCTGTATGACGAACGCAAATAAATGTGACTGAACTATGACTTCTTGTGTCACGTATCAGGCCGAGACTCGACAGGGTGTACGAGACGACATCGTCTTTGCCTCTGGGGGAGGTTTTCATAAAATTACGCCGAGAAAAAGGTCTTTCTTTATACGGTTTACTATATTCTTCAAAAACACGAAAGCAATCGATGACAGTTGTAGAGGATATGGCCGACAGTTGAAGATTCCCCGCCACGCCGTGCGCCAGCAGCAACGAGTCGGACTATCCAGGCTCTAGCTTTATTTCCAGTTTATAATCAGCTGATACACTGAAACTGTCCGAAAACCGAAACCTTGTCTGTATTAGTTCTCACAGAATTTCGCGACGACATGTCGGATAAAAGAACGTCGAAGCCTTGAAGTTTTACCTGGCAACTTTTTTAGAAACTACATGGGTGCACGGTCGATAAAATACACACAGTACCAATGGTTATTAGACAACTAGCTATTCCTCAGTCACTCTAAGAATATGCAACTACTTTAAACCGGTCGACAAATCGGTTTCTTCGAAACGACATTAGAAATTTAGCGACTTTGAATTTCACTCAAGGATACATTGTCGGTAAAGCGGGAAATTGTTGAAGTACATGCTCGAGGTAAGATGACATCGCGCGATGGGTGTAAAACGTGAAAAAGGTTCATGTACAACATATAGGAAAGAGACGCACATTGTAAACCTCGACGTAAGCTGATCACTTTATAAAAATAGAAGTTAAAAATACAGATTTCATTTCAATGCCGGGCGTAAATTACAATTTTTGTGAGAAAGTGGGAATGACGGCATTTATGATGACACGCCTGCACAACGAAATGAAGCCAAACGATATTAAACAATTATACCTCCATTACTGTACCTACCGTTTTCTCTCCTGTACTTTTCCTTCATTTTGAGGGAAAGTCTGTCAAATTCGGTTGCTTCAACAGGTCCCCTGGTCATTGAAATTTACCACAGCTGCTCATAGGCAAAAGCAATCTAACTTTACTCAAAAAGTCAATCATTTATTGTACCATCGTTCACGCAAAATGAACGGCCTAAGCTATAGTGTTTTGTCTATGAGACACAGCATGGGCACCCTGCAGTGTTTTCGATAAACAAAGTGCAAGATGATCTGATGCAATAGCTATACCGCTGTTGGCTAATCACTTGCCGATATAGGGATATTGCCAGCGGTTTCCCTATGTATATGGGGACTTCGGTGTTCCAAGTTTAATGACGTCACTGCGCTGAACATTGACGTCAAACATTACAACAAAAAAAAAAAACGTGAAAATTTCTGGTTGAACATATTGACAGTAAAATCATTTTCATTACCACTATTTATGCAAAAAAGTTGGTACTCAGTAAAGTTATTGCAGAGAATTGGCAAGCTTCTTAATCAATCTTCTACGTTAAAGATATTCCAAGCTTCATTTTATCTTGTATGGATTTTTAGTAGAAGTGTCGACATAGCAAAGATTGAGCGTATACAATAAGGTTTTGAAATTCGTCTCTAACGATTTTACTTCAAGTTATAGTACCTTATTACAAAAGACCGGTTTAGCGAAACTAGCATTATCAAGGAAGCCCTCGATAATCATCAAACGAGCTATGGAATGAGAAAAGGGCGGCCCTCTTGGCTACAAAAAAATCACTTTTTGAGTATTTATCATAATATTATACTATGACGCTTAATTTTTCACTTGATCAAGTTTTTAGGGTCAGGAAGCCCTCGATCATCATCATCAGACTTTTTAAAACTGTTATAGGGGGCCTATATAAATTGTCTCCTTGTTTTATGTTGGAATAGTTTAAACCAAAACGTGTTTAAGAAACTAATCACTACTATGCGTAACAAACTCAAGAAGAACAAGACATGGATACAGTCTTTTTCGAATTATGGTGCAAGGCTTTGGAACTCACTACCCCAACTTATGAAAAATTGTACTGGTTTAGGCCTACTTCAAAACTATATCACCATATAATATATCAATCATGAACGGGTTCTTTGTGTAAATGTACAAATGTACTTTCTATAAATGATTTTGATGTATTTATTTTCCTTTTTTACAGTCAGTGCTAGTGTCTAGTTAAAATTTAAAACTGATTTTAAATAAAGAATCGAATGTACGTTTGAATCAGCAGTATGAAAATTTCACCCCTGCGATATCGAATGGTTTATCCTGTCATGTACCATCATGCATTGTGGCATTTAAACAAGATGGCGCCAAACGACTGTGATTGTTGCGTTTGTTTAAAAAAATTGGGGACGAGTGGTCCATTGGAACTTTTCGAGGAGGCAACCATGGAGCTGATACAGGATGAAGACGGATGCAAGCTAACGTGACATTTAAATTATCTTACGCACTTCTCCATATCACTCTCCAAAATTGAGATATTTGGCCCGACGATTGACTTGTTGAGTGTATGGCCTGCATGAAAGACCTCATTTTGTTATTTTGGCTCTGAAAACAAACAGTTGATGCAAATGCTTCGTTTGGCTATATCGAAATTGAACAGAGGAAAACCAAAGGCCAAGGTCACATCAAGGACTCAACGTTACCCCCTCCCCCGACAGACTATCTAAGGACAGAGACGCAGCATGCTACCTTTTCTCTCGTTATGAAATTATATGGGACGATTTAGAATTCTTTTCGGACGTTTTCCGGCTGTTCATGATCGTGAAATTCGAGAAAACACTTTGATAAATTTTCAAAAATCAAAACGTAAAAAGTGCACGCTCTCTTTACTTCGAAATTCTGTTGTACACGTCAAATATCTCAATTGCAAAGCCGGACTCGAATATGAACCAATTTAGACTTCATTTGTTCACATTTCGGCTAAAGTAAACTGACATTAACGTTTCGTTATAATTCTAATTCATGTTTCGATGCAAATCTTTTCTGAATGTTAACTTCCTCGCTTAACCCAAAATATGCGAAAAATGTCGATAAAAAATGAAAGTTTGAGTCCCGCTTTGTGGCACGTTTTGGAGTATACATGTAGCATATCATTGGTCAACGTTTTTGAGCTCATCAAATGGAAGACCCACCTATCGGTTGTTGCATGGAAGCTAAATTCAGGGAGGGTAAAAGGAATCAAGATTAATGTTTGACAGTAATTGTACCATATACAAAATCAATACCACCTACAAATTAGATTTGCGTCATACATGTATATGCAGCAACCCACTGGCTTTGGGTCTTTCATTTGGTGGGCTGACACTTGTTATCCTTTGGGCACTAACTCATCAGCGGTCTCACTTTTCAAATCATGATAAAAAATTATTTATACCAAATTTAATAGTGTTTTTTTCCATGTAGAAATGTGAATCTAAAATATAGATCCTAAATTTATATTTTGATAATTTATCACACATTTAACATTTTGGCATGTACTGTTCGGCACTATTTTCAAAAATTATACACTGCTGGGAATTAGATGCTTAGTGTCAGAGGGTAGGGGGAATGTGCACATGTGAGTTTCTTGTAATTATAACCTGGCCTACTTTTTTGTGTCAACTGGAAAATGTTTTGGCATGATCAAAAACTTTATGAAAAAATTACATTTTGAGTCGGCATGAGCAAAAACCTTATGAAAAAATTCTGTTCCAAAAATAAAATTTCAGAGTTATGTTACAGGAAACACATACATTTGTAATAAGACAAGTAAAGGATGGCAAGTTCTGTCTTTAGAGAGGGTGAAGAATTGTGGATTCAATGTTTAGGATACAAATTAGAGGGTATCTAAATTGGGGGCTCCAGCTGCATATTCTTTTCTGACATTTAGCTATAAAGTTTTAATGCAAAATGCTGTTAGTATCCACAAGTCTTTATTCTCTCAAACTAATGATATGCTATAGTTCGAGATGGTCCCGTGATCATGGGAATGCCTTGTTTGATGCAAGATACACTTGATATGTTTTAAACATGGTCAACGACAGCACGTAGTCCATGGCTGAGCGTATGAGATTACATGGGGGAAATTTTAAATCTGTTAGCCAGGTCGTAAATGCAGTTAGCTTATTTGAGTAAAAAAGTATTTTTTTACAGTCACCTCATTTTTCCTTGAAAGTGTGTATTCCTAACATGTAATCAGTCAGAAACTTGTCACAGATATCAATATTAGCTTGCCCAGATGTGAATTGAAATATGCTCCCATATAGGGCAAAATTATAAATCATTGGGTTTAATAAATAAAATGATGAATTTGTCCTTAAAACTTCAATAAATGGAATTTGATGTATCAGTATCACTTCTAAAAATTGGAAATGCTACCATCGAATCAAGACATTTATCAAGACTAGATGTCAACCTTTAAAGTTTATATTATTTCAGTTACTTTTGGCAGCAAGTTCCTTAAATATATTTCTATTGAAATTCAAGGTTTCAAATGAGACATTGCAAATAACCTCAGTTAAACTAATGAATGATGGATGCATAATTATACATGAGAAGAATAAAGAGAGAACACCAAGTTATGCATTCTAATCAGAGTAAATTTTAACATTACATGTACAATATTCTGCCAAGTTCAAATGCATTTCATGTTTAAGTGGATTTCAATGAGCCAAAACAACCTGGCTGTGTGCAGGTACATTATTTTCCCGTGCACAAGATATACTTATTTGATCAAAAAACCTCATGGCTCATCACTGTTTTCTATACTGACTTTGGAGGAGGAAGATATCAATGGTACATTTCATGCATCTTTATGAGGATCTGAGTTGTGCAGAAAAACCCATGCACAATGGCGAAGGAACACAATGACAGAGAAATAAGTACGGCTTACCCTTGAAAACATGGGAGCATATTGCAGTTCACATCTAGTCCCATTGCCAATATATTAGCAAATACGGTTTCAATGAAATTTGTGGTTCATTGGTGAATCATATCATTATCTGCATTTGCATACAGAAGCAAATATTCACTTCAAGAACTACATACATGTACAGTACGTACAGTCAATTCAGAGTCCAATCTGTAATAAACAGGGTTCACTTAAGATACATCCCCCTTGCTTCTCTTTTGGCAATGTTGAGTTAAATACAGGTTATGGAATATATTGTGAAGTTTTGTATTGTAACAGAATCAGCCATAGTAATCGATTGCTAAGTACAAAATTGCACATTCTCATTGCTCCAGACAAAATATATCAAGACAAATTTAGGGATGATAATTTTTTGTTAGTTGAGGAAGTATTTCTTCAATTGAGAGTTTGCTGCTTTGGATTTTCTTTGTGACTACCATTCACACAACCAAAATGTCTAAAATGCCCTTAGTTTAGATGTGGAAATTGGAACAATATATTTTGTAACATTAAATTATGGTGGACAATATTAAAATGCAGACATTGGAATAAATTAAAATAATGAACTGTAGGAAAGACAAGGAACTTTGTAAACAGTTGTCAGTATAAAACCTGTGGAATGTGAACTGCAGCCCCTGGGAATGGCAATCACAATTTGTGAACTCCAACAACATGAAAACAACAGTGCAAGCAATCATGCCAAATTGATACTATCACAGCGAGTCCACAATAATGGAAATTGAACTGCCAATGATTGCTGTCACAGGTGTCCAATAAAATGTTTCTGTACCTGGCAATGAAAAATGTCTCTCCTTCGTCAGAAAATTTCGTCAGACCACAATGTCAAACACCATTCAGGAATCTCGTGAATCTGATGACAACTCAATTTACTCAAGAAACTAAAGTAAGTTAATTCAAATCAATAGCGTCCCTATTTCTATTACTCACCTCTTTGTATGAGCTAACATTTTACATTGTCAAAATGTTAACACATCTTCATGATACTGCCACAAGAAACCTGCCCATCAAATCAGCCAGCTACCTGACCAAATGCATTTGAGGAACAGTTTGCAAATTACCAAGGCTCAATATAATATTACTTTTGATCTTTTCATACCACAAAAGAAATTTTGTCAACTTACTTATGTACATATGAACCAAATATCACTGCCATTAAACAAGTGCTCATCAGTTTTTTTGAAAATTTTGTCTTAAGTAAACAATTTAAAGAGCTACATGTTTCTTCCATATAATTGAATATTTGATCTCTGATTAATGAACTCATTACAGTAATAAATACTGACATTTTTAAGCCCTTTGATTTTCTAGAAAGCTTTCAATTATGATTTAATCAGACCCTTCAAAACTCAAAGCTACAATAAATAACTAGATTGCTCTTTCAGCATGAAAAATATGTTTTTATCTGCTTGAAAATCAGAGCCATAAAGCAAACACGGAACAGTATCAACCTGTATCCTCTTTAGAATATAAGAAACATTGTGTTGAAAAAAACTATTGAGAGAATTTTGAATTATAGCTTCATTTATTCACACAGAACCTAAGAACCCCAACCATTAAACTGCAAAGCAACTATATTCTTCAAAAGTGAAAGACATTCTGTTTCATTGAGATAAAAAGTAATCAGAGACCTCTACTGACCTCGAAGTCTACAATTATTACAGTATTTGAATTTTCAATTTTCATCCATCTGCATAGAGAATAAAGGCAATGTGTTTTTACAGTCAACAGACCTGCATGACCAGACAGATGACATGACTTGCAGTTAGAGAAAAGGTTGGTTTGAGCAACACAGCAAAAACAGCCTAAATTTCTATTTGTATCAAGGTATCTGAATGCTAGTTGTATAATATCAAGCAGACAAATTATTTAAATGTCACTAATAGCGGAACTAAAATATCACATAAAGCCTCCAGAACTTCCTTAATATCAATAACAGTACAATTGTAACAATTTTTAATAGGGTTGATCAGATTTTTTATTCAGAGAAAGGATTGTCTTGAAGGGTAACTAGCAGTCACATAATTTTTACAAGGTTATCTCCACAAGGAAGCTACATCAATGTCTTTCAAACATGTTTTATTTTTGTTGATATCTGATTGATAATCATGTACTGGGAAAGATGTGTATTACCAGAAAGTTCTTTCAAAACTGGAATGAAATAGTTTAGTTTCATATACTTGAGCAGTGAGCACTATAAAACAAAATACAGAACAGTATCAATTTTTATGCCCTTTTGTTGAGAAAGGAAAAAAATGTTAAAAGTTTCATTAGAATAAATGACATGCTTTCTTGAAAAACTCTGCAATTGCACTAACCTTCTTATATAGAAACTTTGAAATGATAAATATAAAGGTGCAATGACAACAAAAAATTAGTCTGAAATTCAGGAATATTAAACACTTAATTTGACCTTCAACCCTTTCCTGCTCGACAGTTTCACCTCACTATTTGCCAAGTCAGTAAAAAGCGGTATTGAGCAAAAACCGTACACATTTTCCCCCACATGGCATCATATGTTATGAAGCCCTTGTCCATGACAACTTTGAACAGTATCTGTTTTCAGAAGCCTTCAAATGTCCATTTTAAAAATAATATGCAACATATTGGACATATTATGCTTCACCACATCTAACCATCTTTATCTAACCATCTTACAAATGAACTTGGCAGGATAAGGGTTTTAACCAATTTCCTGCCAGACTGTTTGACTTCCCTGTCTGCTAAACCAGTAAAAAGCGGTATTGAGCTGAAACCTTACATATTTTCACCCACTTAGCTTGGTATAGTACAATAGCTTTAGTCCATGTCAATTATATACAGTATCTATGTTTTTCAAATGTTCAAAATATTCAAGAACATTAGACCTTGAAAGGTCCAATCAGTTGTTCAAAATATTCAAGAACATTTGAAGGCCCTTGAAAAACATATATACTGTATATAATTGACATGGACTAAAGCTACTGTAACATACCAAGCCAAGTGGGCGACTATATGTACAGATTTAGCTCAATACCGCTTTTTACTGGCTTGGCAAATAGGGAAGTCATACAGTCTGGTAGGTAATGGGTTAATATTTAAGTGTGAAACGAAATTGACCTGTAGACCCTTCTTACTCGCAGGTTTGCTTTGATTTGAAAACATGTACTAGTGCATCTGTGACAAAAGGAAGTTCCTCTAAAACGAACAATTATTTTTCATCCTCTCATGATTCAAATTGTTGGTAGAAGGACAACACTATATAATTTGTGCACATTTTATTGCAATACTGCCTACCTGCTTAAGATATATGATATTCTCAAAAACATTTCCACTTAGAATTAATTGACAAATACACTACTCCCTTCAGATTATTCCAGTATTGTACATAAGTACTCTACAAACTCCATGCAATTATTTTTCATTATTACAAAGCAACAGTGCCATTGAAGCTAGTAACTATGAAAACATGATTCTAATGAATGATCAATGGTACAAAATCGCTTGCATAAATTATCTTATTAATTATAAAAAGCTTAACCAAGTTGTTTTTCTTTTGTGAGGACTGTCAGGAAGTCATTGCAAATGAGGAAATTCTGCTATCATTGTTGTTAGTAATTTTAGTGACAAAGACAAAAAAAATCATGAAAAATCGCCATTGTAACATCTTGAAGCAGTCATTTCAGTAGGGTATAGGCCTATTTGTCAGCAACCATTTTACATGAATAAAGGAGCAGTGTTGCCCAGAATTTTTGTCAAACATTGGCCGGCTAGAATTTGTTTGAATACAAATATTAGTGAATCTACAATTTGCAAATAGCAATATTCCTGAGTGATAAATGTGGTTTATGAGGTGTTTAAAAAAATACCTGACCAACATTTTGATTTTCAGTGGCATTATTTGGCTTACTTTGATCTAGACCCAAACCACCTGTGATTGGCTGAACAAAAAATTAAAGCTGCTGTATTTCCTCACCAAAAATTACACAACTCGTGTGTATCATTTTGATAGACCAACAATCAATGGAAAAATCTTTCAAATAATTTGGCAGTAATTTTATATAGTTTGACAAGCTTGAAATGATTTGTTTTCTCTCGCAGTATTTGGTGGATGTTTCTGCATAATCAAGGACAGGTTTATACAATTTTATGAAGCAAAACTTTCAGTTATGGCTGATGCTATTTCAGTTAACCTCTTCATTGAAATCCATGAGATAGGAGATGAAAGGACTTTTGGGCTCTGACTTCAGTGTAAACCAAGTATTTATAAGGTGTACATAACAAGTAATATTCTAAACAGGTACACATTGAATTGTGGCAACACTATACTGTCTATTGGCACTGAATAATTGTGCCTTGTTTAAGTCTCTAAATGTAGCTGTGAATTTGTAAAAAAGTTAACTTAATATGCATGTTATTAATTGTGTGCTCTGGGTACTTATCAATGTGGCAATTGACCTGTGAACTATGGTCATCATAATAACTCCCCCAATTAAATTAATATGACCCTCAGACGTAGATAACTGTTAGATAACCATTGACGGCTAGGATTAGGGGAGTTGACTTGCCAACAGGGTTACAGTATCTGCGAGGGCAAGAATATAGAGTCAACCCCATGACGAGGTGAGGATTCCAGTGTTGGAATACACCTACAACAGGGTGACATATGGTTAGTAACACCCAGTGGTATCAACCAAATTTGGTGACATGCAATAACATGGTCAGACATGATTACAGATGACAAGTTTTATCTTTACTTATTCACAGCATATGCCATCAATGTTGAATTTTATCATTGCATTTTGTTTAAATAATGAAAAAATCTTGCCCTTATAAATATTTAATATGTGCTTTAGATAAGACCTAAAATACTGGAATTGAATGTCTTTGGAATTTAATGAAGATGTTTACTGAGAGGAAGCGTTTCATTCAAATTTAAACACCATGTGAATTGAGCGATCTTGTCTTTGATTACAAGAACTAACTCCCAAAACTGCAAGTAGCAAGCAAATTAAGAGCAAGTCAAACTAGAAAGTCACATTTCTAATGATTATAATTGGCAATCCTCACAGCTGCTCATCAGCTCATTAGTTTTGCTTGTTGCAATTGGTCTTTCAATGCTCCTGGTGCACAACAAACTGAATGACTCTCACCTTGCCCACTTTAAAACACCTCAAAAGCCTATGTTCACTTAATTGGGTATTTTACATCACTTGTTTTCTGCATAAAGCACACCTTGTCATGTATTACAAAGTGTAGCATTTTGTACTGTACACAGTTTTAATCTTTGATGTGTGTCTCATAAAAATGCCTTTACTGATAATGACTGCTTGGTGTTACAAACTTTATCACTGTAATGATTTTACCTTGACTCAATTACTATCACTAAATATAAGTTTATTTCTAGTGCTGCATATGATAACTAACTTTTCAAGCAGTAGGAAGATGCACATGTATGTATTGTCTTCAAGTTGATGAAATGAAAAATATGAAATCTCCACTCACTCAATTTAAGTGTACATACATGTATGGGAATTGAACTTGACCAACTATACACACAAAGTAGTAGTACTATACTTGTGTGTGAATGTAAAGTGTGTTGTCCTTTACCAATATCCAAGAGCCTTCTTGAGATTAAATTTTGACCAAGTATTCCTCGCTGATAATTTTAATGCAAAGGTTTACAATCTAGAATATCTTACTCTGTTAATTTCACACATTCAAACTATTGACATTTGCCCGTTGATGAGCTAATGATGCAACACAATGTGCAAATTTTTAGGTCCGATTTTCAGCTCAGCTATCACAAAGCAAACCTTAAGAAGATGGTCACGGTCGCCAGTCAACCTCTGTCATTGGTCAACTTTTTAGCTTAGCTGTCTCAAACAAAGAAGGGATGATAATATTAATTTGTTCAAAGTATAGAGAAATTTGCAATATTGCATTTGTAAGTTCCCTTTTCTCCATAACTGCTGGTCAATCACATCTGTTCTTCTGTACAATGAACTGAACAATGAAATGTTCACTTCATAAAGTTGCAATCTGTTGTTTTCCAAATATTTATATGATGATTACCATAATCAGGTCTGCAGACACTGAAAAAATATCCTCACAAAATGATCTAATAGTAGACTTCAAGGTGCAGATTCATCAGTATTACTTCATGAAAGTCATAAGATGTTCAATAATAACAGTTCTATTGTCTTGTTACATGTTTTTACTGATATACATAGTAATAGTAATCAAATCATCAGCATTATTTATTGTCAAGGCTATATTTTCAAATGTTCTGATAGAATTCAAATAGCAAGTGTTCCTCATTTGCATAAAGGTCAGTCATTCAGAGTTCATTTGACACGTCAATGTTGAGCTTAAAGAAGTACTGAAGTTTGTGTTGTGCATTTTCTGGGTATCAAACTTTCTCCCCTCCTTAAATATAATACCTCTCTATGCCAATTGTTAACAGGTGTTACCAGCTCAATGGAAGACTTCTATTAGAAAACATTTTGATCAATTATGCTACAACTATTTATGCAAGTGTAGATTGCGAATGAAATAAACAATCTAATGATAAACAATCAAATGACAAACTATTAATTGTTGATTATATCTGTATATTTACACAAAACACATTCCAAATCACATTCTTTCTCCCAAGGGCTACAGTTCACAATGATTAGGCTGATCTCATAAAAAGGAAGTTTCCAAGGAATGGCATTTTACACAGTCAAACAAATATCATTAAATTTATTTTGTCATTAATTCAAACATATCAGCACTCTAAATATGAATGTTTACTTTTGAATTATAAACTTCTTGTGAGTATTGAATTTGTGATCAGAAAATTGAATTAGGCTCAACTTGCCCAAAAGAGAATCAATGAAAGCTGCAACATCATTACAAATAGGCCAGTCCCTATGTGTGTGGGGGGGGAGGGGGGGGGGGGGGGGCACTCGCAGAGGAAATGTATATACATGCATGTATGAGATATACCATTTTGATTCCCATCTTCTTACTCTCGCTTAGCTTTGTCCCAACATGGGAGTTTTAACCGATAATTTCTCAGTAAATATGGTCTGTAACATCAGTTGCCATTAGCAACAGATATGAACTCATTCGCACAGGCCTTGAAATTTATATTGTTCTCAAAACTGTAGTGAATCAGCTTTGGCTCAGAAGCCATAATTTTCCTTGATCTTTCCGAGACAATGCACTATGTATTGGATTCTGTAGCTGCTTGTGCAGTCTTAGCTTGGGCCATTTTGATATTGTTCATGCATTATTATTATTCTTTACGTATTTGACTGATTACATGTTAGGAAACAAAATTAATTTTTCAGGATCAATGAGGGGGACCACAATAAAAATACTTTTTACTCAATAATTTACTGCTACGCACTGGTAACAGATCTAGAATTTCCCTTCTGTAATGTCATACGATTCTCTGTGGAATGGTTGCACTCTGAGACTGTTTTTAACATCTTTGGCACACCTGCAAAATTTCCACCTTTTTTAACATTTTTGGCATCTGTACAAAGTTTTACCTCAAATAGTGTTTTTAACATGTTTGGCATGCATACAAATTTTCTATCTTGTAATAATTATATCTTGTCAACATCAAGGAAGGCTTCTAATGATTGTGGGGTCATTTCTACTTCTTGAATTAATTGTTCAGTGAAAGACTAAACTGTTGTTCCTTTTTTTCTTTCCTTTAGGTGCTCCATGTTGACGTGAGGTGACATTGATCAGCTGCCGCCTGCTGCCGGTTCAATAGCAACAATGTAAATATGGAGAGTGACTGTTGGAAGATTTACCTTGACTTTCGGTATGGGAGTACTTTTTTATCTCATATAAAGAAACTAATTCTTGTCCATTCATTGTGTTCTACTTCAAATTTATTGTAATAATAATACGATTCTTAATTTGTCAAATTTATTTTATTTCAGAAAGCAGAGTATGGGTATACTCCAATCAGAAGAACCCTGGCCACCAGTACAATGGAAGGAAATTCACAGTAGGAGGAAGTACAATTTGTTTGCCAGACACTATAAAGGACTGCTCTTCTAATATTTTTTACATTTAATTTACAGAGGTAAGAATCACTCTAATCAGATGTTTTGAAGTTATAAGATGAAAGCCAACTGAAAACCATCACAGATGTAATGATGAGAAGCTTTGCCAACAAGTGCAGCCAGAACATTTGTATAGTTTCAGGGAGTACTTTGTGTCTGTGTCTGTGTGTGTGTCCTATACCTGTCCACAGGAATTTCGTTTGGGCTCTTCATGGGTGTGTTATAAAACCCCATAAAATTGCCAAGATTACAAGAAAAAGCCGTGAGAATTTGTGCCAGTCCAATTTCACACTGCGAAGTATACACGATCTTGGCTCAAATTACATGTAAAATAAAGTGCTTCTGATTAACTGACTCACTATCAAGTGGACAGGTCGTTCATGTTTCATGTTTGTTCCACCTGTGTTATTTTTATGTCATGACAAATGATTTGATGCTGTTGCATTTAAATTTCAAAAGGTTCTGTTTATTTAACTAATATATCTAGTAAATGTTTCTTTCAGGAAAAGAAGGAAGAAACTCTGCACACAGAAATCCTATGATAGGTAATACTGAATTACTGAACACATTTCTGAAAAGTTGAAGATTTGTATCCTGCTTTCACTATGAATGGTATTGATGAATGAAATACAAGTACTTCAGTTAGGATTTTCAGCAAATGCCTCTTGAACTATTTTATTGCATTACTTTCAGATTCTTCAGACACAATCCAATCTTTAGGACACCGAAAGAGTTTGTGCTGAACTGGATGATACAGATATGAAAACTCCTGAAGTCAGTACCATTGCTGAAATGATAAGGTCTACCAAATCATGTTTTGTTGTGATGTGATGTCAACATACTTGAAAAATTACATGTATTTTATTGCATTCTGAAATAATGGCATGAATTTTATGGCATTTGAAATACTGGCATATTGAGTATTCTATAGATGCTAGGCATGTACTGTTATTGTGTATTTATGGTAGGGCTGCTATGTGTATTGTTTTTATTAATATTATGACATTGTTTATTATCACAACTGGAAATTGTGATATAGAGGTGGTTTCAACCGGTGTTTTTGATGTCGTCCATTTCCGTAAACGACAAAAAGTCAAAAACTGCTGACGGACTGCGTTGATATTTGATACCGATACATAGACTGGTTCCAAGGTTCCAATTCGAAAATGGAGCCAAACGGAGCGCCGGTTAGATAGTTTTGGGAAATTTCTAACCCCCCTTTTTATCTAATTGATTTTAGGGGTCTTTCATATATGTAGTTTTGGAATGTACACCAATCCTGCATTGTGGACTGTTTTATGAGTTGTTGAACAGAAATGAGGTTTTGATGAATGTTAGAAATATGCAGGATGGCTGATTCGAAGTATAAGAGATTTCTATGGTCTTTTGGGCATCAAAAGCATTAAAAAAACATATTTCATAGTTTAGATTCTCACTTTTGAGATGACCCTAGGCATTGGTTAAGTAAACATCCTTGAGTCAATATGCAGACTTTGACATTTCAGAGATTAAGTATCCAAAACCTCACATGTTACAGTCTTTCACTACAATGGTATGGCCCAAACACATTGTTATCAATGGAGAGTGTGGACCTGTCTACAGGAAATTGGGGTGAACAGGTTAGACAATGATGTTACAAGTTGTAGGTTAGTTATCAAGGTAGCACCAGCATAGAGTCCTGAGTATCTGTCAATGTGTTCTCACAGCAAATTACAGGGAAAAAAATTATTTGAGAAGTTTCTCTCCTTTAAATAGAAGTATATTACAATTTAAACTTGTCATGGATAGATTGCTCTCAAATGATCTGAAACACAGTTATTGCCCATTAGCAACAAATCTATAGCAAGATTTATGTAAAGTTCATGAACTTACACAAGGTATTAGACAAAAGATGACCATGACTTTGCTACTTTTCAACATTTATTTCAATCAGATTTCCCCAGCTTAGTGTATAATTTGTAATCTTAATTACTGTCAACTTAGCTTTACTAACTTATTCATACCTCATTATTCTTACACTACTGTTATACCTTATAACCACAAAATTTCAAGAGATGCATATATGATTGTCACTTAACAAACAATTTACAAATATGTCTTCTGCTTTTTCTCCATATACATATACATGTCTCTTTTCTCATGAAAATGAGCTTAAAATCGCAATGTGAAAAATAGTCTGTCAGCTATATGTTGCTCATTGACTTCGTGGTCTGTCTAATTCACAGTGAGTGTGGTTGTTGATAAATGCCGATAATACTAGGCGGTCATTATGTCCAAGCGCCATTGGACATAATGACCATAGGTCATTACTGCTGAACAGACTGCATTGATATTTGGTAGAGATATTCAGACTAATTCCAAGGTTCCGATTCCGAAAAATGGAGCCAAACAGAGCAGCGGTTAGATAGTTTTGGGAAATTTCTAACCCCCTTTAACTAATTGATTTTAGGGGTCTTTCATATATGTAGTTTTGGAATGTACACCAATCCTGCATTGTGGACTATTTAATGAGTTGTGGAACAGAAATGAGGTTTTGATGAATGTTACAAATATGCAGGATGGCTGATTCAAAGTATCAGAGATTTTCATGCGCTTTTGGTAATAAAATTGATAAAAAACAACATATTTAATGTTTTAGATTTCTCGCATTTGTTATGACCCTTAACATTACAGACTTGATGACATAACTAGCTGCTGGACCTGTTTACTGGCGCATTGATTTAAAGACAAAGATCTTTTTATTTTGTAATAAGGATGTGTGATTTCGTAAAACATAGTCTATTAGCCTGGAAATGTGATTTTTGCGATATTGCTTACCCCACTGACAAACAGTGTGGTTTGAAAATGGCTGGAATTCGCTACTTCGGGACTTTGTTTTCTGTGTGCATTTACTGACAAACTCCAAACCCGCAGCACCTACCCATTCAGTATTTCATGTACAGGTGTACCCAGAGATAGAGTAGTTTCACAATGTGCCAGTTGTGATCAAGTGCCATTGGCGATATTTATTAAAAATCTGTATGATGTATTTTGTGTGTTGTATCCTCATACTCTGACATCAGTAGGATTTACGATGCTGAAATGAACACCAGGGTCATTAGGGGTTTACTGTTTCTGTATGGAATATAATACTTTTGGAAGAGATATTCAAACTCTCAAATTTTCACAAGTCTGATCTACCACATGTGGGGGCTCATTTTAAAGTTGTCGGTGTAAGAAATATTGTCAGTGTCTTAGTTTTTCAAAAATTGAAAATTTATATTTGCCCATAGATTTAACAGAGGGATGGCAGCCATTTTGAATTCCAAAATATGTTAGTTAATTTCTTTTTCTAGTACCAAATTTTGCACAGTGCCCGCCGTTGATTTCTATTCTTTATTTGGTAGGTGTATGGCTGAAAGTCGCACTAAGGTAAGTTTAAGCAAAATTATAAGTCTAACTTTGCAATTGTGTACTATAATGAACAAGTCTTCGTTGATGACACAGTCCCCACTTGTTAATGGATACTTTAATTACAAGTCCTCGAAGATGGTAGAGTCCTCTTCATTAATTAGGTCTGTGATTAAAAATACTGCGATACAGATGGGGCTTAATGGCTGAGAATGAGTTCCATGGTGGTGAAAACATAAAACCAATGTAGGCCGCCATCCTAATTACAAAAGGTCATTAAATGAGTCAATTAGTAATTAATCGACAGGATGTTGCCAAACATTTTTGCATCCTATCATAACACTGATAGATTATCACCGGTACCATATTTTATAAAGTTTGATGCAGTGCTTCTGGACATTCACCCTAAAAACAAAAGTTCATCATGTAAATGCAAATTAGCAATTAATTAAACAATACTGCTATAGTGTCATTGAATTGTATTTACAACACTATGAGATCAATTCTGTCAAATTTGATGCAGTATTTTTGAAATATCCATATACGAAAATTCAATAATTGACATGATACTGCAACATGTCGTGAAACAAATTGATGTGCATATGTATGACGTAGGTCAATGTCCTTGTACCAACTTTGAATGATATTAGTGGAAATATGTCTGAGTTATGGCTCTGTACATGAAAAAACAACTACAGGCCACCAGGCAGCCATACTGCATCGGATTGTGAAACCAATTAAATGCATATCTATTACATATATGGCAATACATCAATGTCATTGTATCAACTTTGAATAAAATCGGTTGATACATGTCTGCATTATGGCTGCAGACATGAAAAACTCGTAACATAATGGCCGCCACGCAGCCATTGTACTTATTTGATCTCACCATAAAAATAAATCGAAGTGCATATGCATGACATAAATCAAGCTTGTCCATTTTGGATAAAATAGGTTGAGATGTGCCTGAGTTATGGCTCTGGACATGAACAAAACCGAAACAAAATGGCCACCACGCAGCCATATTGGATCATATCTTGAAACAAACTCACATGCATATGTATGGCATAGGTCAATGACCTTATACTAACTTTGAATAAAATCAGTCAAGACATGATGCCTAAGTTATGGCTCTTATTGACATGAAAAAATTGTAACAAAATGGCCGCCATGCGACCATTTGGCTCATATCTTGAAACAAATTGACATACATATACATGACATAAGTCAATACCTTGAACCAACTTTGAATAAAATAGGTTGATACATGTCTGAGTTATGGTTTGGGACATGAAAAAATCGTAACAAAATGGCCGCCATGTGGCCATATTGAATCGTATGTAAACAAATTGACGTGCATATGTATGACAAAGGTTGATGTCCTTGTACAACTTACATAAAATCGGTTGAGATATGGCCTGAGATATGGCTCCGTACTTGAAAAAATCGTAGCAAAATGGCCGCATGGCGGCCGTATTGGATCGTATCACAAAACAAATTGATGTGCATATGTATGACATAAGGAGTAATCCTTGTACCAAGTTTGAATGAAATTGCTCTAGGCATCTGAGATATCTGAGTGAAAATGACAGATGGACGCACGGACGGACACACGGACATGACCCAAACCTAAAGTCCCCCTGGACGGTGTCCGTAGGGACGAAAAGTATAGTTGAGAATGCACATTAAAACTGTAAATTAAAGGAGATTGAATCGATTGAGTGTAACTTGGCCAGACTGCTCCGCTCCTACTTCAACGTTTTACAAAACCCTATGATGAGTTCATTGAAGTAGGGGCAGCCTGGCCGAGTTACACTCAATAAATTCTTGATCATTGAAATGCGCAATGTAAGGCAACTAGTCACATAATGCACATACTGTGGTGTGACAGTTTTACCAATGACATTAATTGGAAAGATTTGACCACACCCTAAAATGCATTTAGGAGCCATAGCCCAAAGGGGGCTTTTGGCCCCTATTGTATTTATGGGGCTGAAATTTCTTCCTCTTCTTTCTTCTACTTGAGTAACTTTTTCATGAAGATAGATCTCCAAAACCTTTGTGCACAGTCTTTTTGAAAGTGCACCTTCCCATGAATTTATGGCTAGTCATGTGACCTGTCTGAGTCTGAGATTTTACTTTCAAATGTACGTTCCACCTATTTTGCGTAAACTTTGACCATTCAATTTTCTACCAAAGTTCAAGTCATTGATCCTGTAATTTTTTAGAATATTTTTAAGTAATTAAGTTAATGGTTTTGCAAATCTCATTAATTATGGATAATAAATATACCGTATGTCAGCAGCAACAAGGGCTACAGGTTTTGTTCCAAGTACATTTGAGTCCGTTTGAGAACAAAATTTTATTGACAATTTTTTGATGAATTGGAATGACCTTTGACCCACTGTAATGTATCTTGGCTCCCCATGCAAAGACTGTTGCAAAAATGACTTGAAATTTGCTAAATGTTTAAAACTCAAAAGATGGGTGGGCCGGCAAAGTCTTCCTGCACATCAGTCAAAATAAGTGAACCCCCCTACCCATTGCACAAAAAAATTGATGATCCCCCTTTTAAGATGACGAAATTTCATGACCCTCCCCCCATGCTTAGTAAAGCTGCACACACACCTCTTGGGGTATATTCCTCAGATTTTTCAAATGACCCTTCTTGCAAACTCACAAGGTAATGTTCAAAATTTCCCCTTCTGACTTGCTATAATTTTGAAATTAGCCCTTAAAGGGATTTGGACAGAAATTACAGGTGGATCGCAATATTTTGCGCAAGTATGTGTGTACAAAATTTTCAAATTTGGATTAATTGATAATCAGCTGTTGACAATGTTGATTCACTATACATAGTAGCCTATGAGAAACTATGTAATACTTTTTCAATACAAAACTATATCTATGCATTTATATATATTTGATAATTGACATAAATTACTTAAAAGTACAAAGTCGGCCATTTTTTCATGAATTTTGTTTGATACAAGATACTACTTATATTGTTTGACATGTTAAAGATAATGAATGGGTGACCATGCATATATTCGACCCCGGTTTTAAACAAAATACATGAAACAATTGCGAAAATGAATTAATGGTCATGACCATTAATTCATTTTTGCGATATTTCATGCAAAGGGGTTTGATAAATCTTGTTATTTAGCAAGGAAGGACTTACGTGAGGCATGTAAGTTATTGAGTCGCTTTCCTAGTGACCCTTTCATCCGTGGCAGATGTTTCAAATTCAAGAAAGAATATAAAAAGTTGATCAAACACAAAAAATCTACTTTCAAAAAGAATCAGATTGCAGAGTTAGAAAACGCACATACAACAAAAGTACTGATTTCTGGAAACTTTGGAAAGAAGTAACAGAGGTGCACACAGAAAGCAAAGGAGCATCTTCCATCTCGCCTAATATTTGGTATGAACATTTTAAAAAGTTAGGCAATTTTGATTCTGCTGAAATAGACATGTGGTCGAAAATGGTGTTACTGATTTAACTGGTTTAGAAATGAGCAACAATGAAAATATGTCCCATCTTAAATTGCTGTTTCTCCAATTCAGAATTACAAAAAGTACTTGGCAATTAAAGTCCGGGAAATCCCCAGGAACGGATGGTATTTTAAATGAGATGTTGAAATTTGGGGGCCATTTCCTTCTCAACTCACTTTGTTATTTGTTCAGTGCTATTCTTCGATCAGGCAGCTTTCCAAATTCATGGAAACTGCCTTTATAGTACCAATTTACAAATCAGGAGACAAGAATGATCCTTCAAATTATAGAGGTATTTCAATCAAAGTTTGTATTGCTAAACTTTTTAGTCCCCATGGACACCGTCCGGGGGACTTATAGGTTGGTCATGTCCGTGCGTGCGTTCATGCAGATATCTATTTTTTATTTTATTTTATTTGATACACAGATCAACGGGCAAACCCACTAACAGATCTGCGAAACAAAAAAGTCACACAAACACAAGACAAATATACAAGACAACCATAAAGTAGCACGATACATTAAATTGAAAAAAACATACACGTATCAAAAAGGAGAACTGTTAAAATGACTGGATAAAATAGTTTTAAAACTACACAGCGTAGAAAAAATATCTATATTACATTTAAAAGAGATATCATTAAAAACAGACATGCATCTGGGCACTGTCGAGAATTTTCTGCAATTAACAGAACACAAGTCTGGTTTAAAAAGGGGTTTCCTGCGTAAATTTCTACTGGGGGCATAAAAGCAGATTTGATTTAGAATTCTGGAGCATCATAATGTGAATGAATTATTTTGTACAAAAAGCACATGTCAAGGGTTAGTCTTCTATTGTGTAACTTAGGAATGTTCAGAATTCTGCAATAAAATGGGTAGCTGGATTTACTGCAGTGAACATTGAGTTTGCGACAAATGTATTTCACAAATTTAATTTGTACTCTCTCGATTTTTTCTGACCGGCCCTTCTGGTGGGGTGACCACACAACAGAGCCATACTCTAGAATAGATCTTACATAAACAAAATACAGAGAAATAATTGCTGAAATGTCATTGAATGGCTGGCAGAGACGCTTAATAAAACCAAGAGATTTGAAGGCTCTAGAAACAATGTTATTGATGTGAAAAGAATAATTAAGGTTGGAAGTAAGGTAAATGCCCAAATCCTTGACAACAGAGACCCGTTGAAGAGGGGTACCATTGATGGAGTAATCAAGAGAGGAAATGATTCTTTTCTTAAGTGTAAAACTGATAAATTTACATTTACTGATATTAGGTGACAGTTTCCAGTTGTTACACCATTGTGCAAATTTGTCAAGATCTTGCTGTAACATGACACAGTCAGCGAGGGATGTGATGGTGCGATAGATCTTGGCATCGTCGGCATACAAGCTGAGCTTTGCAGAAATATCTAACATGAAATATCGTTAATAAACATAACAAAAAGTAGTGGCCCCAAGAGTGAACCCTGGGGCACACCTGACGAAGCAATGTACCATTTTGACGAGCAACTACCAAACACTACCCTCTGTCGTCTAAGATGAGATAAGAAGCCAGCCAACTGTGCAGATTACCACATATACCGAATTTGGCGGCTTTGTACAGGAGAAGTGTGTGACAGACACTGTCAAAAGCCTTGCTAAGTCCGTGTAAATTGAATCTACCTGTTGTTTATTGTTCAGTGAAACAGAGATGAAATCTGTATAATCCACTAAGTTAGTTGTAGTGGATCTGTTTTTGACAAATCCGTGCTGGTCGATGGAAATATTTGGTTTAATATGTTGATAGATATCAGGAACAATAACTGCCTCGAAGATCTTAGCAAAAAGAGGCAACAAGGAGATTGGGCGGTAATTTTCAACTGCTGATTGACCACCAGATTTAAACACGGGGACAACATTGGCCTGTTTAAACTGAGAAGGAAACTGACCAAGACAAATGGATTTTTGGAATAAAATTTGGAGGGGAACAACAAGAACATCGGTACAGTGTTTAATGATGCAGGCGGAGATACCGTCCGGGCCACTCGCTTTGTTCAAGTCTAGAGAAGCGATGACTTTCTTAATACTGTCCGGACATATATTAACATGTGATAATTGTCCAAAACATGGATAATTAAGCTCGGGCAGATTAGGATCATTGTTTTCAGTGAACACAGAGGCAAAAAAATCTGCAAACATTTGAGCAGCCTCGGAACTGGAGTTAGAATGCTTACCGTTAAATTCAAAGTTCAAAGAATTCAGAGTTAATTTGCGTTTTGATTTCACATAACCCCAGAAGCGTTTGCTGTTATCGTGGATGGAGGACTGGACATCTGAGAGATATTCCCGATAACGTACGTCCTTGGCTAGGTTAAGTTGGGCACGCAAACGCGAGAAAACAGAGTAGTCGGTAAGGGACTTAGAACGTTTATACTGGCGTCTGGCGATTTCCTTCTCCCTAACAAGGGAGATCAGGTCAGCATCAAACCACTGAGGGAACTTCCTTCTTTTTATGCGGACTTTAGGAACAGTGTCATCTATAGCTGATTGTAAAATATCGTAGAAAAGTTCTACATCTTCGTCAATGTTTGAGCTGTTCAGAAAAGCAGACCATGGAAGTGTGGAAATGGTGGTATTTAAGTGACTGAAGTCCGCGTTTTTGTAGTTGTAAACCCAATGATCACTGTAAGAAATCCGCTTCGGAACTGCCAGATTAATGTCACATTCAAGTGGAATGTGGTCCGATGGGATGAGAGATTCACAAAGTGCGACGGAGATTTCGTTGAAGCTTGAACATACCAGGTCGAGTGTGTGTCCATTACAGGTGGGATGGCCGTTTACTTGGTGGAGATTGTGTTCATTAAGAGTCTCAATAAATCTCTCTGACGATGCAGAGGACCATGCACTCGGAACAAAGTGGTCCAGCTCCACATCAGAAACCCAAGAGATGTCCGGTAAATTGAAGTCTCCTAGCAGTAGGATTGAGTCATTGGGCGTACAAAGGTTACTTATATGGTCGATACTGTCATCAAAGAAGTTGTATGACTGAAGGTTGGAATTTGGCGGCATATAAACAGCACCGAGGTAAAGATTGGTGTTTGAAAGCTTGAGTTGGATCCAAATAATTTCAATATTACTGTTAGAATCAACATCAGGACATTGGTGAGCTTCTATGTCCGATCTGACTGCGGTGATGTGGTGACATCGAATTAAAGACGCCTGGAGCGATTTCGTTCAAACTTAGTACAAGGATAGTAACAAGGATAGTACCATACCTCATACAGATGCACGTCGATTTGTTTCACAATGCGATCAAATTTGGCTGTGTTAGAGGACTTTTAGTTTTCACCTCCATAGACTCCCATGTATAAGGCAGTCCATAGACTCCCATGTATAAGGCCAAGAAAAATAAAAATTTAGTTTCTCATCGTATTCATATTGCAAAAGGATGCAGTGACACAGTTTTTAGTCCCCACAGATAAAGTCAAAAGGGCTTGTAGATTGGGTCATGTCCGTCCGTGAGTCCATCCATGAGTCCATCCGTTCACGCAGATATCTCAGACACTTTGACAAAATGTCACGTGACCTTGGTGACCTTTGACCTTGAATATACATATTTGTCCATAACTCAGTAACCACAAGTGCTAAACCTTTCATATATGGTATGGTGGGACACCCTATGACACCACATATTGTACCTCATTAATTATGTGCATATCTAATTTTCAGCGAGCAAATAGAGCTAGAGGTCTGATTTTTGGTATATATGGATAACTTAGCAATACAATTTTTTTGACAAAATGTCACGTGACCTCGGTGACCTTTGACCTCAAATATACATATTTGTCCATAACTCAGTAACCACAAGTGCTACAGCCTTCATATATGGTATGATGGGACAGCTTATGACACCACATATTGTACCTCATTAATTACAAGTGGGGACTATGTCATTATTAATGACTTGTTACTTTTGCCTTAATTGTAGACTTGTTACCTTTTTGAATAAGAAGGGAATTAATACACCTTTCCAGTCTGGTTTAGAGCTAAGAGAAGGACTGCAGATAATGTTTTTGTCTTAAAATCAGCTGTTGACAAATATTTGTATTCTTCAGATAAGGGAACAGATTGTAAGCCTGTCACAAACGTATGTTCTGCTGCTTTATTGATTTCCATAAGGCCATCGATAGAGTATGGAGGACTGGTTTGCTTTGGAAACTTAAAAACTATGGTATCAATGGAATTTTTACATGCTTATGAAGTCTATGTATGAGAATGTCAGTTATTGTTTAAAACTAATAACAGTTTTACTGACAACTTCATGTCCAATGTTGGGGTTAAGCAGGGCTGCAATTTAAGTCCTACTTTATTTAATATTTATTTGAATGATCTTCCTGGGATTTTTGACTCTGTTATGACTGCCCTATCAAACTTGGTACACTCTCTATTAGTTGTCTCTTGTATGCAGATGACTTGCTATTAATGTCTGAATCGCAAGCAGGATTACAAGTTGTCTTGATAAATTGTATCTTTTTTGTTCAAATGGAAGCTTACAATTAGTACTAAGAAAACTAAGGTGATCATTTTTTAATAAAACTAACAGGGTTCTCAAAAATATTACCTTTATAATGGTATACCACTTGAGTTGGTGAATGAATATTGTTACCTTGGCTTTGTAATAACTCCCAATGGTAAATTTAAGGGCAATTTTCGCAACCTCAAGTTAAAAGCAACAAAGTTTTATTTAGCCTATACAAGGGAATGTCTCACAATAATGGTTTCCCTGTCAAAGTTGCATTAGACCTTTTTGATCGTTTGATTGTACCATTTTATGACTTATGGATGTGAAATTTGGGGAAACGAAATCAATGATAAGAAGAATTTTATGAATGATGTAAGTATTTCCTTTTACAGGTATTTACTTGGTGTTTCTAAACAAGCTCCACGAGCTGGTATTGTTGGTGAATTGGGTAGATACCCCATTCAGTTCACTGTTATACTACATATGATAAAATATTGGCATAGATTGGTTTTATCAGATGATATTCTACTACGTGCTGCATATACAACTGCTAAGCACCACTCCCAGTGGTTTGAGTATATTCAGTATATTCTGGATAATTATAGTGGAAGATCTATCTGGTCAAATATCTGTAACATTAATTTCACTGTTAAAACAGTTCACAGAGAACTGAAAGAAAGATATCGTGTCTCATGGATTAATGATTTACATAATGATGTAAGGACTCAGAGTGTGGACAAAAATAAACTAAGAACGTACAGAAAATTTAAAATTTATTTACTTTTGAGGAATACTTGATGGATATTACAAATATTAACTGCAGGAAATTGATTACCAAGTTTCGTATTTCTGATCATAATTTACAAATTGAGATTGGCAGAAGGTCAGTCCCAAGAATCCCGTTAAATGAGAGATTTTGTACTTTTTGTAAGTCTTCTGTAGAAGATGAGTTTCATTATATTATTAAGTGTGACAAATATGTTCATAATAGAAATACTCTTTTCACTAGTATGAAATCACATTTTGAGAACTCTGAATATTTAAGTGACAGAGAGAAATTCCTGTACATCATGAATTTTGAGGACAAGAAGCCTCTTTTAAGGTATATTTCTTACACTACAGATTCATCCCCAGCAGCAGTCTTACCTGAACATGTGTGTAATGTTTGATTGTTTTGCTCTACCGCACTTCCCGAAGTGTGTTGTTATGCAATAAAGTATTATTATTATTATTATTATATTATTATGATGAGTCTATCATAAAATTGTGAATAATTGTTTCCAATGAAAAACTTTCTATAATTAACATAATTGTACTTGATTAGAATACGATGCTTAAAGGTGCATATTATGTGTACAAGAAATCTGAATTTGGAATTTCACTGAAAATGTCTATCCACATAGGAAACTGATAATTTTTTTTTAAAAACAAACATCGGTAAATCTGTGTCTTTATGTACTCCCGATTATTAATATTAATGTACTTGATTAGACTAGGGTGGTTACAAATGGATATGTGTGCAAGAAATTGGATTTTAGAATTTCACCGAAATGTTGATTCACCATACATGGTAGTCTATGAGGAAACTATGAATAATTTTTTTCCAATTCAAAACTATCTAAATCTGTGTATTTATGGACGTTTGATAATTCATTTTAAAGTACTTAGTTAGACTAGGATGGTTAAAGGTTGATATGTGTGCAAGAAATTGGATTTTGGAATTTCACCAAAATGTTGATTCACTATACATTGGAGTCTATGAGAAAACTATGAATAATTTTTTTACAATGCTAGACTAAATTAATTTGTGCTTTTATAGGTGTTTGATAATTGATACAAATGTACTTGATTCAAATAGGGTATTTGAAAGTTCAGATGTTGACAACAATTATGATATTGGAATTTCACCTAAAAGTATAATTTCACTTTTCATGGTACTAGTAGTCTACAGGTAACTGTCAAATAATTTCCCTGACAAAACTTGCTATAGTAATAGGAATTGTTCATTGCCCTCAGTGAGCTCAATTTACAATAAGACAAGCCTCAGAGTTGCCTAGTCAAGATGTTCATGTGACAGATAATTATACTTTTGTTCAGATTTACAGTTAAATGACTTCAGAGAATGAAATAATGCAGCAAATGTTTTTTATCTCCCAGAATATTTGAACACTGAAACTTTTTTTTGACGGGAGGGATACTTATGAAATTTAAGGTGACCCCCCCCTGGATTTGCCGGCCCACCCTGGCTGTAATAACTGAACGCTCCCTTATCGTGACTATGCTAACCGGTCACATGACCCAGCAGCCATCTTGGATTAATCTTTAAAATCAATCTCATTTTCATAAAGCTTCATAAATATAAATTCTGTTGTACACTTTGTTGACTATAAAGCTAAGTTACTATGTGCAAAATTTCAAGGTCACCGGCTCGGTAGATTTTTAAAAGACCATTTTCAAACTTATTTGTCAGAATTTCTGTGACCTTTGACCTGCCCTATACCTCTGCAGAGAAGCTATGGCAATTGCTATACTTTATCCTGGTCTATATAAGAGTCCAATAGGGCTGAAATCTATTGAACAATGACCACTGAGGGTCTAAATTGGAAACCTAATTTTGGGGTTACCCCTGACCTTTGATCCTCACATCATCCTACCTAATTAATAATACGATCTCCTTTTTGTACGAAAATCATTTTTCTTTCATCACAGTATTTTCACTCTTATGCTGCATTCTAGTACGTCTCAGAATCGATTCAATAAAAAATGAAGTGTGTCTTAATTTGTTTCAGCAATTACCAAGCCCAACGTTGGCAATAACAATTATATGGAAGTAAAGCAAAATTTTGCTAGAAGGCCTCCTTCAATGGTACTGTCTTTACTACACCCATTTTTTTGGGGGGGGGGAACGAAGGACAAAGATGTATGCTTTCAAATAAAATATGAAGCTTTTGTTTGCTTACTTTTTTCTGGTCAATATTAAATATTACATGACAAAAGTAACTTTTGTCATGCAGCACATCAAAACTTCTCCTTTCCAGTCGTTCTGTCTCGGATATTCGGAAAGAACCTTCGAGAAATTGAAAAACATTGTATTCAAGGCATCTATAAAATGCACTTAAGAAAAAATGTATGGTATCACATTGAAATTGTAACATCGAGGAAGAGTGCGCATTGGGGACAGATGTTCGAACTCGTCAAACTGTTCTGATATATTTCTAGTCTACTCGCTTGTGGGAGCCTATTTTGAAGCTCTTGGAGTAAGAAGCTTTTTATCGTCTCAGTTTTCTGAAAGTCGAAACTTCTATTTTCACAACAGAATGACAAGGGAAAGCGGTCATTTTGAATTTTAAACATCGGGAATTTTACGTAGTTCGCTTTGTGGCCAACTTTACATCGTTACCGCCGATTTTGATTTTCGAAGTAGGAAGTTTTGGAGTTTGTCTGTTGTAAGTTTTAAGCTGACAGATAAGTCTTTCACTTACAGGGCGCATAGGCCTATCCCTTGGAAAGAAAACAGTGGATTTTTCAGCCCAAACTTTATTTAATTGGGATGACCATACAAAACAACTTCTCTGTGATATCAAGAGACCAAGCATTGAAACAGCTGAAAGATACTTTAAATTATACTATTGAAATGAGGACCGCAAAAACAATAAGCGATAGGCAGAGCGAGATGCTGAAATTAGCAGAGTAGAAATCTTGGAACCTAGAGAGCAATCGATTGGTATTTCGACTCCATTGACACAAGTCGTGTTATTTGGCATTGATTGCTCCTTACAAAGCGAGTTGAATTAGATTGAGGGGGCACAGGGATTTACGGTCTAGCTGAATATGTAAACAATAATCGGCATCTATTTTGAAAATGTTACTCTGAATTTGTCTTGTACCTTTAAATCATATTACAGTCGTATCTGGAGTACATTTGATCAAGCATTTTTCTATATAATTAATCAAACGCGTACTGCGCGCTGTGCTATTCTCTGTTGGACTTACACCGCCTGTTCTGGTCATTCAATATAAAGATGTTGCACAGCTCTCATGTAATATACAGAGCAGGTGGGTGTTTTTACAGTATGAAAAGCACGACGGCACAAGCGTCTGACTACTTGTAGTGCAGTGAATACTTATATTGGTTTCATGGAAATTGTGTTGTAATTTATTCCTTAGATGAATGAAAACTGAAGAGAACTGCCGGGGAGACGTGTAACCATCAAAGAAATATTTCAGAATAAAATGTTCAATTCCAGAGTAACGTTTATTCATAAAACGTCATCTAACTGTCACCTAGTGTGGTACACTACTGTTGCGGTTGACAGTATACCCAACTTCTGTTCGTCAACATCAACGAGGTTATGAAACTGTGGGAATAACGAGTACAGACACAGACAGACACACAGACCCAGACACAGACACAGACACACACACACACACACACACACACACACACACACACACACACATATATATATATATATATATATATATATATATATATGCAGTATTTATTTCAATGTTATGCTTCCTTGCGAGTCACTGTAGTACACACATTTAATTGCAAGTGAAAAGCATAGCCTGGAGACAGGCTTCTTAGTTGCCTACAGAACTGTTCAGTAGATCGTGTAAAACGTATGGAAAGTAAATTGAACCTTCAAGTTCCTACAGCAGGCAAGTAAAAACAACTTGACAAATCATGAAAAAGGAAAATATAGTTGTCAACAAACCACTAGTTGAGCCCGTACCCTGTTTACAGTATTAATCTCAAAGTGACTAATTGAGTAAACTGTTCACACATAAAAGTACATATTAAATATCAATTGAATGAACATGTGAATGAATAAATAGATAAACAAACAAATAAACAGAAGACTAAAACATGCAAAATGTAAATTGATACTTTGATATCTACAGAAAAGATCTTTTAGGGACTGGACATAAATTACACGAGGGGGTTGGGTGGGGGGTGTTTTTCAAAACACCTCTGCATCAAAAATAGTGATTCTTCAAAAGTTCATGCACAACAACAACTATGAATATTTTTTCCCAATACAAAACTAGGTAAATCTGTGCATTTATGTGCACCTAATTATTAGTATTAATGTTCATGAATAGACTAGAGTGGTTTCAAGTCTATGGTTGTGGAAGAAATTTGATTTGGAATTTCACTGAAATGTCCATTCACTATGCATGGCAGCCTATGATAACACTATGAATATTACTTTTCCAATACAAAACTAGGTAAATCTGTGCATTTATGTACACCTAATTATTAGTATTGATGTTCATGATAAGACTAGAGTGGTTTCAAGTCTATGATTGTGCAATTAATTTGATTTTAGAATTTCACTGAAATGACGGTCCATTCACTATGCATTAATGCAGCCAGCCTATGATGAAACTATGAATATTTTTTTCCCAATACAAAACTAAGTAAATCTGTCCATTTATGTACACCTAATTATTAGTATGTTCATGACTAGACTATAATGGTTTCAATTCAATAGTTGTGCAAGAAATTTGATTTTGGAATTTCACTGAAATGACGGTCCATTCACTATGCATGGCAGCCTATGATGAAACTATGAATATTTTTTTCCCAATACCGAAAACAAGGTAAATCTGTGCATTTATGTACACCTAATTATTAGTATTAATGTTCATGATTAGACTAGAGTGGTTTCAAGTCTATGGTTGTGCAAGAAATTTGATTTGGAATTTCACTGAAATGACGGTCCATTCACTATGCATGGCAGCCTATGATGAAACTATGAATATTTTTTCCCCAATGCAAAACTAGGTTGATGTGTGCATTTATGTACACCTAATTATTAGTATTAATGTTCATGAATAGACGACAGTGGTTTCAAGTCTATGGTTGTAGAAGAAATTTGATTTTGGAATTTCACAGAAATGTCCATGTCGCAACCACCCATTAAAAACAGAGACAGCAAACCCCACTTTTTTATCAGCACTCAAGCCCCTCCTGTGTATACTTTAAGCATTACAGCTCAGGTGAAGCAAACGCTGCCTTCCTGATAAGACTCAGAATTTAATGTCCTCATCAACAATGTCTACATTAAGTAAGCGAATCAAGTATGCAAATCTGTTTTGGCCTCGGAATTCTTCTTTCATATTTTGAAGGAAACTTTAATATTTTAGGGGGAAATTATTGGAATTTATCAGTCTGTTCTGGAGAAAATAATAAAATATCTAATCCACATAACATTTATTTCCCAGTTAAGTAGTAAATACAAAATCCACACAATGGCCAGTTTGATTACATGTTTTAAAGTGGTCTGTTGTATCAGTGTGCCCTTTAACTACCATGATTGTAAAAACTTTAGAGTCAATTTGAAAATTGCCCATTTTCTTGACATGACAATTTTCTTGTGTGTCTCAGAGAATATTTATGAGTTATAACTCAAAAATAGGCATTCACAATATTTAGTTTTGGAGACGATTTAATTTGCACCCTTTCAAGCGAGAGGCATTCTCTGAGAAGTAGACACTCTGAGATTTTGATGTACTTACTTCATTTACTTCCAAATAAAACACAAAAATATTCCTGCCCATGGATATTTTGCAGTCGTACTTAGTCTCAGCAGCTGCAAAATCCGTGTTGATCCATGGCTGAATGTGTCATGGATTACGTAACCTTTGATTGTATTGTTTGTGTATTGCATTAACTTCCAACCCAGAAAACCCGATTTAGAAAGCCTAACACGGTGTAAGTTGTAATGGGGTGGTCACGTCATGCCATTCACTATGCATGGCAGCCTATGATGATACTATGAATATTTATTCCAAATACAAAACTAGTTAAATCTGCCCATTTATGTACACCTAATTATTAGTATTAATGTTCATGATTAGACTAGAGTGGTTTCAAGTCTATGGTTGTGCAAGAATTTGATTTTTGAATTTCACTGAAATGATGACGTTCCATTCACTATGCATGGCAGCCTATGATGAAACTATGAATATTTTTTTCCCAATACAAAACTAGGTAAATCTGTGCATTTATGTACACCTAATTATTGGTATTAATGTTCATGATGTGGTTTCAAGTCAATGGTTGTGCAAGAAATTTGATTTTGGAATTTCACTGAAATGTCCATTCACTATGCATGGCAGCCTATGATAAAACTATGAATATTTCTTTTCCAATACAAAACTAGGTAAATCTGTGCATTTATGTACATCTTATTATTAGTATGTATGTTCATGATTAGACTAGAGTGGTTTCAAGTCCATGGTTGTGCCAGAAATTTGATTTTTGAATTTTGAAATTTGATTTTTGAAAAATGGCGACCTACCCCAAAAAACACTGGCCCACCCCCTGTAATTTGTGTCCAGCCCTTAGTGAGACTCTTCAATCTCTTTTTTCAGATAAATTGTAGATAGTTTACCATGTCTCTAAAAGTTCAAAAATTTTGTATAGCTGACAGAAAGTGTTCCTCGAAATTTTCCAGCAAAGAAGCAGAGGCGGCTAATGAATGTTTTATAATGAAAATAGATGCTGAATACAGATACTTATCATTGGAGGAAAATATTTTTCCGATGGTTTTATTTATGGTAACTGGTAACAGTCTGGAGCGAAGGAGATGGTGAAGTATTAATGCAAAGGGTCAAAGTGACGATAACTTCTGACATATTTCAGCATCGGCATACAGATATCTGCCTAAATTAAAAGTAGAAAATGGTGAAAAGCATTTTTCATCTAGCTCTGAAAACTGAATTTTAAAACATGGAGTCTCTCCTGTATGCTATCAAAATAGGATAAACTCTGCTTGTTGACAAACAAATTGCACAGAAATTGTAAACTCACCAATCATAAAGAAAAGGAAACTTGGAATAGATGTCAAGTAGTGTATGCTTCCGGAAAATATGCAGGAAACTTGTGCCGAGAATGTAGGTGTCTGATATAGAGTTCGCCATATCGAATATAAGCCTTGAAAGAAAGAGAATTAAATTTTTGTTCAAACTTTCCCCAAGGAAATGTCAAGCTATTCCCTTACAAATCACGTATAAAAATCACCGGTCACGTGCGAAGATTTGACTGGATATACAAATTATATAACAGTTACCGATATTTGAAATTCAAAATAGCCACCATCGCTGTTTAACTCAATGGGGAAAATTTCTATTTTAAAAAAATCATATGCTCAGAAATGAGCTTCAATATAAGCTCCAGCAATCTGTAATCAAGAAAGGTATTGGTAAAATTTGAGTCCGAATATATATCCCCTAATTTGCATTCTACTTTAAACACCGCTAATGTAATTTGGATTCCGCTCATATTTAGTTTTTGCCGAGTCATTACAGTCAAATTTTGATTACCAGTGTAAAAGAGATGAAAATATATCGCAGCATGGCTACTGTTCCAATAAGTCAAGTAAATATACCGTTAGACGTTATTTTCAGCGAAACCTAGAATACATGAACGGGTGTTCAAGCTTACTTGGAGAATGGACGATGATAAATGCTACATGGGGTGTCCACTAAAACCTATTGATTGTGGCTTCACAACAATTATTAACTTTTCATACGGAAAAGGGACAGCATAGTGTCATTAGAATACATTTAGAAAGCTAGATTAGCGTTCCGTACAATAGCAGGTTTTTCTCGACTGCGCGATTGTGAAATTGCATTTCGAGCCATTGTCTGCCCTGGAAAATTACTGATAGCGCGGAAAATCGCGCTCAAAACAAAAGCAAGCAAAGATGTGCCTACACATGAAGGTGACGCAAGCTCATAGTGAAATAACCTGTGAATTTGCTGTTGTTTCGAGTCAAACTCCCTCGGAAAAAACAAAATTATCGCCTTCATTTAGCTTTTGTGACATGCATGACGTGGCGTTACGCATCGAAAAGAAGAGCCACGACGTATAGTTGCGGTTCAGTCTCCATGGATATTAGAGCAATTTTATGTTCATGTTTTGTTAGCGGTAAAATTTGAAAGAACCTGAAACACTATCATTGAAGGAATTACTGAAAATTTCAGGTTTAGCATTGTTTAGGCACTCGATCGCAATAATGAAACAATCGTTTGATCGGCGCATATTTTCATGGATTTTAACCCCAAAGTCGAACCAAATCGTGTGCAAGGAAACTGTGCTGCATGCGACATAGACGACGAAACTTAACCGGGTGACGATCGATATAGTTATGATATCTGGGAAGCGCTTCCTAGGAAGGCAAAATCAACATTCTGCCCCCTTAAATGACAAGTCTGCCCCCTAATTTTGATGAATGGGGCACAAAGTACCCTTTTCAATGAACATGCAGAGAAAACACTGCAATAGAGTACGGAAAGCTAGCGAGATTAGCTTAACATACGATAGAGTACCAGTATATAGAGTGGGGAAATACTTGTGATCTGATTTTCTGCTCTGGTAATTGCTGGGATATTATACAGAAATTTAAGTGATCATTATTCGTTATGTACGACTCTTCATTTTTCTGTGCACCTACTTCATAATTTGGCAGTGATGATAACACTGATAGAACGCGTACATATCCTGCTGTTAATAGGTCTGATGACAACTGTTCTGCCTATAGTAATTATAATGTTACTTATAGAGATGAAGCATGTTAAGTTGTAAAATCCATGTATATAATGATGTGGCTACATCATCCTGCATGACTTGTGTAAACCGGTTATTCGGATAGTCATCAACTTAATGTAGGCCGTCGTAAGAAAAATATCCAGGGGGAACGATTATTTTGTGGCAATTTGAAGGCATCATTTTTGCTTTTAATTTGTATATGGAAATCTTGTGGTAGACTTCCTATGGCCAATTTATTGTCCTATACAAACTTGAACTTTATATTTTGGATTTTTCCGGACAACATGAATTTAGTAATTTACAGTTTGGCTTTGCTCCGGGTATAGGAACTGCCACTGCTGCAGCCTTGGCAAATGACGTAATTTCATACTGTAACAAACGAGTCGAGAGTTTATACTTGCTCTCTGGATGCAGAGGGAGCCTTTGATGCTGTACCTCATGATAATATGTTTTATAAAATAATGAATGTAATTCAAAATCTTGCTGGAGATAGCGATGGCATATAAGTGTACACGTCAAGTGGGGTTCTAGTCTGAGTGAACCAGTTGTGGTGTCTGTAGGTACCCGTCAAGGAGGATTATCGTCCCCTTGTGTTTTCAATTGTTTTATCAAGATTTAGTGGATGAATGTCGTCATGTGTTGGAGGTATCAGGATTAATAATTTGTCTTTTCATGTTTTTGTTATGCTGACGACTTAATGTTCGCTAATCTTTCTGTTACTGGTCGTCAATGATATGATCAAGATTGGAAATGATAAATAACAAATCATGGCTTGTGTTCAATCCTAAAAAGACAAGCTGTGTTATTTCGGTAAGGTGTACACTTACACCACATCCATATTGGTCACTGAGTGGTGTAAGACTGGAGATAAATGCGAAAGTGTGAACTATTCAGGTGTTCACTTCTATTGTACTAATTACTAATGAACACACTTAGAAATAGAATAAATGGTAGGAAAGCTTTTTATGGACTTCAAGGCGCTGGAGTCAGAATGGCCATATGACTGTAATGTACTCGCTTATGTATGGAATGCTGCCATAAGACCAGTTTTGATGTATGGTAGTAACTGTGTACACATGTCTAAACCATCAATTAGTGAGGCCGAAAAAGCCAGTCAAAATAAAGCCGCGTTTTGGATTCACAAATATTGTAAAGTACTCCTTTCCTGAAGGCAATTAATCAAATGAAAACTGAAAAGTCAAATGAAATCTGGATTTGATCTCAGCTACCTTTAGTAATAACTTTAGAGCATTGTGTTTTTACCTGCATCTTTTGAATATTTAAATTGAAGAAACACACAGATGTTAATATCACGTGTTGGCAGAACTTGTTTCTAAAATGGTTTCTCACGTTTGCGGTGTAAAAATATGTTTGAGGCCAGATGGGCTGACTGACAACATTCGCCAGGTTTTGCTGACTAAAGATTTACACAGTCATTATTTAAAACTTGTGTTTTTTTTATCCTGTATTAAGTGGTTTCTTTGAAAGCAAGTTTGGTTTGACTTTAATTGTATTTGTGTTTCTCTTTTTGGAGGCTTAAGAATAAACAAGAATAAATAAAAAAATATCCACTAGTGTTTCTTGTTCTACTTCCCGAAGCATGACGAGATACACCGTGTGTAGTATTCAGATTTATATGTAGACCCTCTGAATTAACATGATTGACAAATGTAAGCTTATGTGGGATGGATTTATATTTTTAAAACATATATGTGCATGTTTAATGTATAAACGCTTGTTGACACGCTCAATAATGGGTATTTCAACATACGTTTGGGAGTAGCGACAAGAAACGAGGTGACGCTAAACACAAAAACCCGCGAAAGTGCTCGAAAAGTCGGAGCTCAGTGGCTCTATGCCAGAAGCATCACAATGTGTGATACCTCTCGGCTTTGGTAAGGACTAAATGTGCAATGTTGATAAGACCTGGCGTAAATCAGACAAAGCAATAAACTAGTTTCCTTTCTCTTGAGTTTCTCATATAGTATGCCCTAAATTCATGCCTTTCTATCGCGAAGCTGTTTTCCCACTTAAACACGAAAATAAAAGAAGAAAGATTGATAATTAATTTGACCGTGTGGAAAATGTTCTCATCTGTGTCAAAGGATTAAAGAGGGTAAAACATTGAATGTAAGTAAGAGTTCAAACAATTATTTAAAGCAAAAGTGATTTATTATTTCAATTCTGCCATGGTCATTGATATTCGGTGAAAAACATCATCATTCAAAGTTTCAGTAAATTGGATACGGTATTTTCGTTAATTTGAGTCAAATAGGCTTCCATTGTCACATTGTGGACAGATAAACGTTAATCTCAACATATATAGGTATAAAAAGACTAGGACTTTCTAGTTTGATTTGATTCACTAATTGAAAAGGTGTACAACTTTACGGTATATGCATGATAGTATTCTGTGAAAATATCGACTTAATAAGTTTCTGTGCGTGTTGATAGCGCCTCATTTTTTCCTAATGTCAACCACTACCGGTCACCTCTTTAACGTAGAGATGTTTTAAATTGTTGTCAAGATTTCATATATTGGGAAATACTGAGTCTATGATAATGGCATAGTCAGTTGATCCGTTTATGGTGTGGTATTTTGCAATGGAGATGAATTCTTGGGAGAGGATGCAGATTTTATTTTCAAGGGGAAAACGTTGACAACGTAAACATAAATACTTTTTAATAAGCGCAAGACACGTATGAATTCGATTATGTTTATACTGTTTCACTTCTGCAATATTGATATAATCATAGACTAATACTAGGAGAATTTATACACACATACGCATACACATATAATTGAATGTCCTGGCACGGTGTTAATTCCAGCTGAGTGTGCATTTTACATTATGTCTAATTTATTGCTTTATGTCAAACTAACAAATGGCCATGTTGTCATTTTCTCTCTGTGAGTATTCGTAAATAAATAACAAACAACCGAACAATAGAGACTGAGATCCCTGTGCTTGATTGAACGTTTTACAGATATAAACCTTTCTTATCAATGGCAAATGTGGGTTTGACGGCGTGTTGTAGATCCACGATTTGAGAACGGGAAAAATTCATGTAATCACAACACTTACCCGTGCGTTTAAAGCGAGAGGTTAGAACTTACAGAAGATGCTTCATTCGCTGTATAGTCTACTGATCCTGATGTAAGACACAAATACCACAACCTTTGAATGATTTGATCCCCCTTGTTCTATGAAGCAAGTGTCACGGTTCCAATCTTTACATGGATACTCTTCAAACTCCTTGCAGTTGAAACGGTCAACCATTTATTATGCCGAAGTGACAGTTTTGCATGTTGCAGGCAGGCTGGCTGGCAGGCTTGAACTGAGAAAATGAGAGACACAAAAACACACTGAAAGAGTAGACAGTAGAATAAAGTATATGTACTCACATTGACTTTTCCGACAAGGACAAAATACTCTTTGCAAACTTTCAAGTCAAACATTAAACATTACACCGAAACCAATTGTAAATTAGAACTG